>NW_026558331.1:0-250949 GCF_026930045.1 Uloborus diversus | reverse complement strand
GCTTGGAAGCCTAACACTCTAGCCATTAGTCTATGGGAGCTCTGTCGGCGGGAGTTTTAAATATAGTAAAAACAAAAAATGCACCTTGGTAATTGTTTATTTAAACACTTTGAAATCTTCGTGTCGAAAAATTAAACTGACTCAGAACTTTCTTCCCTACATAAATAATCAATAATTGCAAAGGAAAGAAATTGAAAAAAAAAAGAATTTTCAAATTAGAAAAGAAATATATACATTGAAGATATTCGCTCCGGCTGGGACTCGAACCCAGGCCACTCGCTTGGAAGACCAGCGGTCTAGCCAGTAGGCTATCGGAGTTCTGTCGAGCGGAGTCTTACTGCCTGACTGATACTGCCTGACTGACTGACTGACTCACTGACTGACTGATACTGACTGACTGACTCACTGACTGACCGAGACTGACTGACTAACTGCCTGACTGACTGAGACTGGACTGACTGACTGACTGACTGACTGACTAACTGACTGACTGAGACTGACTGACTGACTGCTTGACTCTCTGACTGGCTATTTCACTGACTGACTGAATGACTAAATGACTGACTGACACTGACTGACTGACTGCTTGACTACCTGACTGACTGCTTGACTGACTAACTGACTGGACAGGACTGACCGACTGACTGACTGACAGACTGACTGAATAAGGATGACTGACAGACTGACTGAATAAGGCTGACTGACTGACTGACTGACAGACTGACTGAATAAGGCTGACCGACTGACTGACTGCCTGACTGACTGACTGACTGAATGACTGACTGACTGACTGACCGAGACTGACTGACTGACTGACTGAGACTGGACTGGACTGACTGAGACTGACTGACTGCTTTAGTGACTAACTGACTGCACAGGACTGACCGACTGACTGACTGACTGACTGCCTGACTGACTGACTGACTGAATGACTGACTGACTGAGACTAAATGACTGACTGCTTGACTGACTGGCTGAAGGACTAACTGACTGACTGAGTGACTGACTGACTGGACTGACTGACTGAGACTGAATGACTGAGTGCTTGACTGATTGACTGTCAGACTGACTGACTGACTTCGCAAAAGAGAAAAATAAAAAATAAAAAATTAGAAAATTAGAAAAAAATATTTGCATTTAAGATTTCCTTTCCGGCTGGGATTTGAACCCAGGGCGACACTCATGGAAGCCCAACGCTCTCGCCAATATACTATCGGATCTCTGTTGATCGGTGTCTTAATTATAATAAAAACAAAAAATGCACCTTAGTAATTATTGATCTAAAATCTTTGAAATCTAAAGGTCGAATGATTAAACTGACTCAGAATTTTCTTCCGTACATAAATAATCCATATTTACAAAAGAAAGAAATTGAAAAAAAAAAGAATCTTCAAATTAGAAGAGAAATATATACATGGAAGCTTTTCGTTCCGGCCGGGACTCGAACCCAGTACCACGCGCTTGGAACCCAACGGTCTAGCCATTAGGCTATCGGAGCTCTGTCGATGGAAGTCTTAAATATAATAAAAACAAAAAATGCACCTTGGTAATTATTGATTCAAACACTTTGAAATTTACAGGTCGAATAATTAAACTGACTCAGAATTTTTCTCCCTACATAAATAATCAATATTCGCAAAAGAGAAAAATTAAAAAAAAAGAAGAAGAAATTTCAAATTAGAAACTAAAAGTATACATTGAAGATTTTCGTTCAGGCTGGGACTCGAACCCAGGGCCACTCGCTTGGAAGCCTAACACTCTAGCCATTAGTCTATGGGAGCTCTGTCGGTGGGAGTTTTAAATATAATAAAAACAAAAAATGCACCTTGGTAATTGTTTATTTAAACACTTTGAAATCTTCGTGTCGAAAAATTAAACTGACTCAGAATTTTCTTCCCTACATAAATAATCAATAATTGCAAAGGAAAGAAATTGAAAAAAAAAAAGAATTTTCAAATTAGAAAAGAAAAATATACATTGAAGATATTCGCTCCGGCTGGGACTCGAACCCAGGCCACTCGCTTGGAAGACCAGCGGTCTAGCCATTAGGCTATCGGAGTTCTGTCGAGCGGAGTCTTACTGCCTGACTGATACTGCCTGACTGACAGACTGACTCACTGACTGACTGATACTGACTGACTGACTCACTGACTGACCGAGACTGACTGACTAACTGCCTGACTGACTGAGACTGGACTGACTGACTGACTGACTGACTGACTGACTAACTGACTGACTGAGACTGACTGACTGACTGCTTGACTCTCTGACTGGCTATTTCTTTGACTGACTGAATGACTAAATGACTGACTGACACTGACTGACTGACTGCTTGACTACCTGACTGACTGCTTGACTGACTAACTGACTGGACAGGACTGACCGACTGACTGACTGACAGACTGACTGAATAAGGATGACTGACAGACTGACTGAATAACGCTGACTGACTGACTGACTGACTGACTGACCGAGACTGACTGACTGACTGACTGAGACTGGACTGGACTGACTGACTGACTGACTGACTGAGACTGACTGACTGCTTTAGTGACTAACTGACTGCACAGGACTGACCGACTGACTGACTGACTGACTGCCTGACTGACTGACTGAGTGAATGACTGACTGACTGAGACTAAATGACTGACTGCTTGACTGACTGGCTGAAGGACTAACTGACTGACTGAGTGACTGACTGACTGGACTGACTGACTGAGACTGAATGACTGAGTGCTTGACTGATTGACTGTCAGACTGACTGACTGACTTCGCAAAAGGGAAAAATAAAAAATAAAAAATTAGAAAAAAATATTTGCATTTAAGATTTCCTTTCCGGCTGGGATTTGAACCCAGGGCGACACTCATGGAAGCCCAACGCTCTCGCCAATATACTATCGGATCTCTGTTGATCGGTGTCTTAATTATAATAAAAACAAAAAATGCACCTTAGTAATTATTGATCTAAAATCTTTGAAATCCAAAGGTCGAATGATTAAACTGACTCAGAATTTTCTTCCGTACATAAATAATCTATATTTGCAAAAGAAAGAAATTGAAAAAAAAAGAATCTTCAAATTAGAAGAGAAATATATACATGGAAGATTTTCGTTCCGGCCGGGACTCGAACCCAGTACCACGCGCTTGGAACCCAACGGTCTAGCCATTAGGCTATCGGAGCTCTGTCGATGGAAGTCTTAAATATAATAAAAACAAAAAATGCACCTTGGTAATTATTGATTCAAACACTTTGAAATTTACAGGTCGAATAATTAAACTGACTCAGAATTTTTCTCCCTACATAAATAATCAATATTCGCAAAAGAGAAAAATTAAAAAAAAAGAAGAAGAAATTTCAAATTAGAAACTAAAAGTATACATTGAAGATTTTCGTTCAGGCTGGGACTCGAACCCAGGGCCACTCGCTTGGAAGCCTAACACTCTAGCCATTAGTCTATGGGAGCTCTGTAGGTGGGAGTTTTAAATGTAATAAAAACAAAAAATGCACCTTGGTAATTGTTTATTTAAACACTTTGAAATCTTCGTGTCGAAAAATTAAACTGACTCAGAATTTTCTTCCCTACATAAATAATCAATAATTGCAAAGGAAAGAAATTGAAAAAAAAAAAAAGAATTTTCAAATTAGAAAAGAAATATATACATTGAAGATATTCGCTCCGGCTGGGACTCGAACCCAGGCCACTCGCTTGGAAGACCAGCGGTCTAGCCATTAGGCTATCGGAGTTCTGTCGAGCGGAGTCTTACTGCCTGACTGATACTGCCTGACTGACAGACTGACTCACTGACTGACTGATACTGACTGACTGACTCACTGACTGACCGAGACTGACTGACTAACTGCCTGACTGACTGAGACTGGACTGACTGACTGACTGACTGACTGACTGACTAACTGACTGACTGAGACTGACTGACTGACTGCTTGACTCTCTGACTGGCTATTTCTTTGACTGACTGAATGACTAAATGACTGACTGACACTGACTGACTGACTGCTTGACTACCTGACTGACTGCTTGACTGACTAACTGACTGGACAGGACTGACCGACTGACTGACTGACAGACTGACTGAATAAGGATGACTGACAGACTGACTGAATAAGGCTGACTGACTGACTGACTGACTGACTGACCGAGACTGACTGACTGACTGACTGAGACTGGACTGGACTGACTGACTGACTGACTGACTGAGACTGACTGACTGCTTTAGTGACTAACTGACTGCACAGGACTGACCGACTGACTGACTGACTGACTGCCTGACTGACTGACTGAGTGAATGACTGACTGACTGAGACTAAATGACTGACTGCTTGACTGACTGGCTGAAGGACTAACTGACTGACTGAGTGACTGACTGACTGGACTGACTGACTGAGACTGAATGACTGAGTGCTTGACTGATTGACTGTCAGACTGACTGACTGACTTCGCAAAAGGGAAAAATAAAAAATAAAAAATTAGAAAAAAATATTTGCATTTAAGATTTCCTTTCCGGCTGGGATTTGAACCCAGGGCGACACTCATGGAAGCCCAACGCTCTCGCCAATATACTATCGGATCTCTGTTGATCGGTGTCTTAATTATAATAAAAACAAAAAATGCACCTTAGTAATTATTGATCTAAAATCTTTGAAATCCAAAGGTCGAATGATTAAACTGACTCAGAATTTTCTTCCGTACATAAATAATCCATATTTGCAAAAGAAAGAAATTGAAAAAAAAAGAATCTTCAAATTAGAAGAGAAATATATACATGGAAGATTTTCGTTCCGGCCGGGACTCGAACCCAGTACCACGCGCTTGGAACCCAACGGTCTAGCCATTAGGCTATCGGAGCCCTGTCGATGGAAGTCTTAAATATAATAAAAACAAAAAATGCACCTTGGTAATTATTGATTCAAACACTTTGAAATTTACAGGTCGAATAATTAAACTGACTCAGAATTTTTCTCCCTACATAAATAATCAATATTCGCAAAAGAGAAACATTAAAAAAAAGAAGAAGAAATTTCAAATTAGAAACTAAAAGTATACATTGAAGATTTTCTTTCAGGCTGGGACTCGAACCCAGGGCCACTCGCTTGGAAGCCTAACACTCTAGCCATTAGTCTATGGGAGCTCTGTCGGCGGGAGTTTTAAATATAGTAAAAACAAAAAATGCACCTTGGTAATTGTTTATTTAAACACTTTGAAATCTTGGTGTCGAAAAATTAAACTGACTCAGAATTTTCTTCCGTACATAAATAATCAATAATTGCAAAGGAAAGAAATTGAAAAAAAAAAGAATTTTCAAATTAGAAAAGAAATATATACATTGAAGATATTCGCTCCGGCTGGGACTCGAACCCAGGCCACTCGCTTGGAAGACCAGCGGTCTAGCCATTAGGCTATCGGAGTTATGTCAAGCGGAGTCTTACTGCCTGACTGACAGACTGACTCACTGACTGACTGATACTGACTGACTGACTCACTGACTGACCGAGACTGACTGACTAACTGCCTGACTGACTGAGACTGGACTGACTGACTGACTGACTGACTGACTGACTAACTGACTGACTGAGACTGACTGACTGACTGCTTGACTCTCTGACTGGCTATTTCTTTGACTGACTGAATGACTAAATGACTGACTGACACTGACTGACTGACTGCTTGACTACCTGACTGACTGCTTGACTGACTAACTGACTGGACAGGACTGACCGACTGACTGACTGACAGACTGACTGAATAAGGATGACTGACAGACTGACTGAATAAGGCTGACTGACTGACTGACTGACAGACTGACTGAATAAGGCTGACCGACTGACTGACTGCCTGACTGACTGACTGACTGAATGACTGACTGACTGACTGACCGAGACTGACTGACTGACTGACTGAGACTGGACTGGACTGACTGACTGACTGACTGACTAAGACTGACTGACTGCTTTAGTGACTAACTGACTGCACAGGACTGACCGACTGACTGACTGACTGACTGCCTGACTGACTGACTGAGTGAATGACTGACTGACTGAGACTAAATGACTGACTGCTTGACTGACTGGCTGAAGGACTAACTGACTGACTGAGTGACTGACTGACTGGACTGACTGACTGAGACTGAATGACTGAGTGCTTGACTGATTGACTGTCAGACTGACTGACTGACTTCGCAAAAGGGAAAAATAAAAAATAAAAAATTAGAAAAAAATATTTGCATTTAAGATTTCCTTTCCGGCTGGGATTTGAACCCAGGGCGACACTCATGGAAGCCCAACGCTCTCGCCAATATACTATCGGATCTCTGTTGATCGGTGTCTTAATTATAATAAAAACAAAAAATGCACCTTAGTAATTATTGATCTAAAATCTTTGAAATCCAAAGGTCGAATGATTAAACTGACTCAGAATTTTCTTCCGTACATAAATAATCCATATTTGCAAAAGAAAGAAATTGAAAAAAAAAGAATCTTCAAATTAGAAGAGAAATATATACATGGAAGATTTTCGTTCCGGCCGGGACTCGAACCCAGTACCACGCGCTTGGAACCCAACGGTCTAGCCATTAGGCTATCGGAGCTCTGTCGATGGAAGTCTTAAATATAATAAAAACAAAAAATGCACCTTGGTAATTATTGATTCAAACACTTTGAAATTTACAGGTCGAATAATTAAACTGACTCAGAATTTTTCTCCCTACATAAATAATCAATATTCGCAAAAGAGAAACATTAAAAAAAAGAAGAAGAAATTTCAAATTAGAAACTAAAAGTTTACATTGAAGATTTTCTTTCAGGCTGGGACTCGAACCCAGGGCCACTCGCTTGGAAGCCTAACACTCTAGCCCTTAGTCTATGGGAGCTCTGTCGGTGGGAGTTTTAAATATAGTAAAAACAAAAAATGCACCTTGGTAATTGTTTATTTAAACACTTTGAAATCTTCGTGTCGAAAAATTAAACTGACTCAGAATTTTCTTCCCTACATAAATAATCAATAATTGCAAAGGAAAGAAATTGAAAAAAAAAAGAATTTTCAAATTAGAAAAGAAATATATACATTGAAGATATTCGCTCCGGCTGGGACTCGAACCCAGGCCACTCGCTTGGAAGACCAGCGGTCTAGCCAGTAGGCTATCGGAGTTCTGTCGAGCGGAGTCTTACTGCCTGACTGATACTGCCTGACTGACTGACTGACTCACTGACTGACTGATACTGACTGACTGACTCACTGACTGACCGAGACTGACTGACTAACTGCCTGACTGACTGAGACTGGACTGACTGACTGACTGACTGACTGACTAACTGACTGACTGAGACTGACTGACTGACTGCTTGACTCTCTGACTGGCTATTTCACTGACTGACTGAATGACTAAATGACTGACTGACACTGACTGACTGACTGCTTGACTACCTGACTGACTGCTTGACTGACTAACTGACTGGACAGGACTGACTGACTGACTGACTGACAGACTGACTGAATAAGGATGACTGACAGACTGACTGAATAAGGCTGACTGACTGACTGACTGACAGACTGACTGAATAAGGCTGACCGACTGACTGACTGCCTGACTGACTGACTGACTGAATGACTGACTGACTGACTGACCGAGACTGACTGACTGACTGACTGAGACTGGACTGGACTGACTGACTGACTGACTGACTGAGACTGACTGACTGCTTTAGTGACTAACTGACTGCACAGGACTGACCGACTGACTGACTGACTGACTGCCTGACTGACTGACTGACTGAATGACTGACTGACTGAGACTAAATGACTGACTGCTTGACTGACTGGCTGAAGGACTAACTGACTGACTGAGTGACTGACTGACTGGACTGACTGACTGAGACTGAATGACTGAGTGCTTGACTGATTGACTGTCAGACTGACTGACTGACTTCGCAAAAGGGAAAAATAAAAAATAAAAAATTATAAAATTAGAAAAAAATATTTGCATTTAAGATTTCCTTTCCGGCTGGGATTTGAACCCAGGGCGACACTCATGGAAGCCCAACGCTCTCGCCAATATACTATCGGATCTCTGTTGATCGGTGTCTTAATTATAATAAAAACAAAAAATGCACCTTAGTAATTATTGATTCAAACACTTTGAAATTTACAGGTCGAATAATTAAACTGACTCAGAATTTTTCTCCCTACATAAATAATCAATATTCGCAAAAGAGAAAAATTAAAAAAAAAGAAGAAGAAATTTCAAATTAGAAACTAAAAGTATACATTGAAGATTTTCGTTCAGGCTGGGACTCGAACCCAGGGCCACTCGCTTGGAAGCCTAACACTCTAGCCATTAGTCTATGGGAGCTCTGTAGGTGGGAGTTTTAAATGTAATAAAAACAAAAAATGCACCTTGGTAATTGTTTATTTAAACACTTTGAAATCTTCGTGTCGAAAAATTAAACTGACTCAGAATTTTCTTCCCTACATAAATAATCAATAATTGCAAAGGAAAGAAATTGAAAAAAAAAAAAGAATTTTCAAATTAGAAAAGAAATATATACATTGAAGATATTCGCTCCGGCTGGGACTCGAACCCAGGCCACTCGCTTGGAAGACCAGCGGTCTAGCCATTAGGCTATCGGAGTTCTGTCGAGCGGAGTCTTACTGCCTGACTGATACTGCCTGACTGACAGACTGACTCACTGACTGACTGATACTGACTGACTGACTCACTGACTGACCGAGACTGACTGACTAACTGCCTGACTGACTGAGACTGGACTGACTGACTGACTGACTGACTGACTGACTAACTGACTGACTGAGACTGACTGACTGACTGCTTGACTCTCTGACTGGCTATTTCTTTGACTGACTGAATGACTAAATGACTGACTGACACTGACTGACTGACTGCTTGACTACCTGACTGACTGCTTGACTGACTAACTGACTGGACAGGACTGACCGACTGACTGACTGACAGACTGACTGAATAAGGATGACTGACAGACTGACTGAATAAGGCTGACTGACTGACTGACTGACTGACTGACCGAGACTGACTGACTGACTGACTGAGACTGGACTGGACTGACTGACTGACTGACTGACTGAGACTGACTGACTGCTTTAGTGACTAACTGACTGCACAGGACTGACCGACTGACTGACTGACTGACTGCCTGACTGACTGACTGAGTGAATGACTGACTGACTGAGACTAAATGACTGACTGCTTGACTGACTGGCTGAAGGACTAACTGACTGACTGAGTGACTGACTGACTGGACTGACTGACTGAGACTGAATGACTGAGTGCTTGACTGATTGACTGTCAGACTGACTGACTGACTTCGCAAAAGGGAAAAATAAAAAATAAAAAATTAGAAAAAAATATTTGCATTTAAGATTTCCTTTCCGGCTGGGATTTGAACCCAGGGCGACACTCATGGAAGCCCAACGCTCTCGCCAATATACTATCGGATCTCTGTTGATCGGTGTCTTAATTATAATAAAAACAAAAAATGCACCTTAGTAATTATTGATCTAAAATCTTTGAAATCCAAAGGTCGAATGATTAAACTGACTCAGAATTTTCTTCCGTACATAAATAATCCATATTTGCAAAAGAAAGAAATTGAAAAAAAAAGAATCTTCAAATTAGAAGAGAAATATATACATGGAAGATTTTCGTTCCGGCCGGGACTCGAACCCAGTACCACGCGCTTGGAACCCAACGGTCTAGCCATTAGGCTATCGGAGCCCTGTCGATGGAAGTCTTAAATATAATAAAAACAAAAAATGCACCTTGGTAATTATTGATTCAAACACTTTGAAATTTACAGGTCGAATAATTAAACTGACTCAGAATTTTTCTCCCTACATAAATAATCAATATTCGCAAAAGAGAAACATTAAAAAAAAGAAGAAGAAATTTCAAATTAGAAACTAAAAGTATACATTGAAGATTTTCTTTCAGGCTGGGACTCGAACCCAGGGCCACTCGCTTGGAAGCCTAACACTCTAGCCATTAGTCTATGGGAGCTCTGTCGGCGGGAGTTTTAAATATAGTAAAAACAAAAAATGCACCTTGGTAATTGTTTATTTAAACACTTTGAAATCTTGGTGTCGAAAAATTAAACTGACTCAGAATTTTCTTCCGTACATAAATAATCAATAATTGCAAAGGAAAGAAATTGAAAAAAAAAAGAATTTTCAAATTAGAAAAGAAATATATACATTGAAGATATTCGCTCCGGCTGGGACTCGAACCCAGGCCACTCGCTTGGAAGACCAGCGGTCTAGCCATTAGGCTATCGGAGTTATGTCAAGCGGAGTCTTACTGCCTGACTGACAGACTGACTCACTGACTGACTGATACTGACTGACTGACTCACTGACTGACCGAGACTGACTGACTAACTGCCTGACTGACTGAGACTGGACTGACTGACTGACTGACTGACTGACTGACTAACTGACTGACTGAGACTGACTGACTGACTGCTTGACTCTCTGACTGGCTATTTCTTTGACTGACTGAATGACTAAATGACTGACTGACACTGACTGACTGACTGCTTGACTACCTGACTGACTGCTTGACTGACTAACTGACTGGACAGGACTGACCGACTGACTGACTGACAGACTGACTGAATAAGGATGACTGACAGACTGACTGAATAAGGCTGACTGACTGACTGACTGACAGACTGACTGAATAAGGCTGACCGACTGACTGACTGCCTGACTGACTGACTGACTGAATGACTGACTGACTGACTGACCGAGACTGACTGACTGACTGACTGAGACTGGACTGGACTGACTGACTGACTGACTGACTAAGACTGACTGACTGCTTTAGTGACTAACTGACTGCACAGGACTGACCGACTGACTGACTGACTGACTGCCTGACTGACTGACTGAGTGAATGACTGACTGACTGAGACTAAATGACTGACTGCTTGACTGACTGGCTGAAGGACTAACTGACTGACTGAGTGACTGACTGACTGGACTGACTGACTGAGACTGAATGACTGAGTGCTTGACTGATTGACTGTCAGACTGACTGACTGACTTCGCAAAAGGGAAAAATAAAAAATAAAAAATTAGAAAAAAATATTTGCATTTAAGATTTCCTTTCCGGCTGGGATTTGAACCCAGGGCGACACTCATGGAAGCCCAACGCTCTCGCCAATATACTATCGGATCTCTGTTGATCGGTGTCTTAATTATAATAAAAACAAAAAATGCACCTTAGTAATTATTGATCTAAAATCTTTGAAATCCAAAGGTCGAATGATTAAACTGACTCAGAATTTTCTTCCGTACATAAATAATCCATATTTGCAAAAGAAAGAAATTGAAAAAAAAAGAATCTTCAAATTAGAAGAGAAATATATACATGGAAGATTTTCGTTCCGGCCGGGACTCGAACCCAGTACCACGCGCTTGGAACCCAACGGTCTAGCCATTAGGCTATCGGAGCTCTGTCGATGGAAGTCTTAAATATAATAAAAACAAAAAATGCACCTTGGTAATTATTGATTCAAACACTTTGAAATTTACAGGTCGAATAATTAAACTGACTCAGAATTTTTCTCCCTACATAAATAATCAATATTCGCAAAAGAGAAACATTAAAAAAAAGAAGAAGAAATTTCAAATTAGAAACTAAAAGTTTACATTGAAGATTTTCTTTCAGGCTGGGACTCGAACCCAGGGCCACTCGCTTGGAAGCCTAACACTCTAGCCCTTAGTCTATGGGAGCTCTGTCGGTGGGAGTTTTAAATATAGTAAAAACAAAAAATGCACCTTGGTAATTGTTTATTTAAACACTTTGAAATCTTCGTGTCGAAAAATTAAACTGACTCAGAATTTTCTTCCCTACATAAATAATCAATAATTGCAAAGGAAAGAAATTGAAAAAAAAAAGAATTTTCAAATTAGAAAAGAAATATATACATTGAAGATATTCGCTCCGGCTGGGACTCGAACCCAGGCCACTCGCTTGGAAGACCAGCGGTCTAGCCAGTAGGCTATCGGAGTTCTGTCGAGCGGAGTCTTACTGCCTGACTGATACTGCCTGACTGACTGACTGACTCACTGACTGACTGATACTGACTGACTGACTCACTGACTGACCGAGACTGACTGACTAACTGCCTGACTGACTGAGACTGGACTGACTGACTGACTGACTGACTGACTAACTGACTGACTGAGACTGACTGACTGACTGCTTGACTCTCTGACTGGCTATTTCACTGACTGACTGAATGACTAAATGACTGACTGACACTGACTGACTGACTGCTTGACTACCTGACTGACTGCTTGACTGACTAACTGACTGGACAGGACTGACTGACTGACTGACTGACAGACTGACTGAATAAGGATGACTGACAGACTGACTGAATAAGGCTGACTGACTGACTGACTGACAGACTGACTGAATAAGGCTGACCGACTGACTGACTGCCTGACTGACTGACTGACTGAATGACTGACTGACTGACTGACCGAGACTGACTGACTGACTGACTGAGACTGGACTGGACTGACTGACTGACTGACTGACTGAGACTGACTGACTGCTTTAGTGACTAACTGACTGCACAGGACTGACCGACTGACTGACTGACTGACTGCCTGACTGACTGACTGACTGAATGACTGACTGACTGAGACTAAATGACTGACTGCTTGACTGACTGGCTGAAGGACTAACTGACTGACTGAGTGACTGACTGACTGGACTGACTGACTGAGACTGAATGACTGAGTGCTTGACTGATTGACTGTCAGACTGACTGACTGACTTCGCAAAAGGGAAAAATAAAAAATAAAAAATTATAAAATTAGAAAAAAATATTTGCATTTAAGATTTCCTTTCCGGCTGGGATTTGAACCCAGGGCGACACTCATGGAAGCCCAACGCTCTCGCCAATATACTATCGGATCTCTGTTGATCGGTGTCTTAATTATAATAAAAACAAAAAATGCACCTTAGTAATTATTGATCTAAAATCTTTGAAATCCAAAGGTCGAATGATTAAACTGACTCAGAATTTTCTTCCGTACATAAATAATCCATATTTGCAAAAGAAAGAAATTGAAAAAAAAAGAATCTTCAAATTAGAAGAGAAATATATACATGGAAGATTTTCGTTCCGGCCGGGACTCGAACCCAGTACCACGCGCCTGGAACCCAACGGTCTAGCCATTAGGCTATCGGAGCTCTGTCAATGGAAGTCTTAAATATAATAAAAACAAAAAATGCACCTTGGTAATTATTGATTCAAACACTTTGAAATTTACAGGTCGAATAATTAAACTGACTCAGAATTTTTCTCCCTACATAAATAATCAATATTCGCAAAAGAGAAACATTAAAAAAAAGAAGAAGAAATTTCAAATTAGAAACTAAAAGTATACATTGAAGATTTTCTTTCAGGCTGGGACTCGAACCCAGGGCCACTCGCTTGGAAGCCTAACACTCTAGCCATTAGTCTATGGGAGCTCTGTCGGTGGGAGTTTTAAATATAGTAAAAACAAAAAATGCACCTTGGTAATTGTTTATTTAAACACTTTGAAATCTTGGTGTCGAAAAATTAAACTGACTCAGAATTTTCTTCCCTACATAAATAATCAATAATTGCAAAGGAAAGAAATTGAAAAAAAAAAGAATTTTCAAATTAGAAAAGAAATATATACATTGAAGATATTCGCTCCGGCTGGGACTCGAACCCAGGCCACTCGCTTGGAAGACCAGCGGTCTAGCCATTAGGCTATCGGAGTTATGTCAAGCGGAGTCTTACTGCCTGACTGATACTGCCTGACTGACAGACTGACTCACTGACTGACTGATACTGACTGACTGACTCACTGACTGACCGAGACTGACTGACTAACTGCCTGACTGACTGAGACTGGACTGACTGACTGACTGACTGACTGACTGACTAACTGACTGACTGAGACTGACTGACTGACTGCTTGACTCTCTGACTGGCTATTTCTTTGACTGACTGAATGACTAAATGACTGACTGACACTGACTGACTGACTGCTTGACTACCTGACTGACTGCTTGACTGACTAACTGACTGGACAGGACTGACCGACTGACTGACTGACAGACTGACTGAATAAGGATGACTGACAGACTGACTGAATAAGGCTGACTGACTGACTGACTGACAGACTGACTGAATAAGGCTGACCGACTGACTGACTGCCTGACTGACTGACTGACTGAATGACTGACTGACTGACTGACCGAGACTGACTGACTGACTGACTGAGACTGGACTGGACTGACTGACTGACTGACTGACTAAGACTGACTGACTGCTTTAGTGACTAACTGACTGCACAGGACTGACCGACTGACTGACTGACTGACTGCCTGACTGACTGACTGAGTGAATGACTGACTGACTGAGACTAAATGACTGACTGCTTGACTGACTGGCTGAAGGACTAACTGACTGACTGAGTGACTGACTGACTGGACTGACTGACTGAGACTGAATGACTGAGTGCTTGACTGATTGACTGTCAGACTGACTGACTGACTTCGCAAAAGGGAAAAATAAAAAATAAAAAATTAGAAAAAAATATTTGCATTTAAGATTTCCTTTCCGGCTGGGATTTGAACCCAGGGCGACACTCATGGAAGCCCAACGCTCTCGCCAATATACTATCGGATCTCTGTTGATCGGTGTCTTAATTATAATAAAAACAAAAAATGCACCTTAGTAATTATTGATCTAAAATCTTTGAAATCCAAAGGTCGAATGATTAAACTGACTCAGAATTTTCTTCCGTACATAAATAATCCATATTTGCAAAAGAAAGAAATTGAAAAAAAAAGAATCTTCAAATTAGAAGAGAAATATATACATGGAAGATTTTCGTTCCGGCCGGGACTCGAACCCAGTACCACGCGCTTGGAACCCAACGGTCTAGCCATTAGGCTATCGGAGCTCTGTCGATGGAAGTCTTAAATATAATAAAAACAAAAAATGCACCTTGGTAATTATTGATTCAAACACTTTGAAATTTACAGGTCGAATAATTAAACTGACTCAGAATTTTTCTCCCTACATAAATAATCAATATTCGCAAAAGAGAAACATTAAAAAAAAGAAGAAGAAATTTCAAATTAGAAACTAAAAGTTTACATTGAAGATTTTCTTTCAGGCTGGGACTCGAACCCAGGGCCACTCGCTTGGAAGCCTAACACTCTAGCCCTTAGTCTATGGGAGCTCTGTCGGTGGGAGTTTTAAATATAGTAAAAACAAAAAATGCACCTTGGTAATTGTTTATTTAAACACTTTGAAATCTTCGTGTCGAAAAATTAAACTGACTCAGAATTTTCTTCCCTACATAAATAATCAATAATTGCAAAGGAAAGAAATTGAAAAAAAAAAGAATTTTCAAATTAGAAAAGAAATATATACATTGAAGATATTCGCTCCGGCTGGGACTCGAACCCAGGCCACTCGCTTGGAAGACCAGCGGTCTAGCCAGTAGGCTATCGGAGTTCTGTCGAGCGGAGTCTTACTGCCTGACTGATACTGCCTGACTGACTGACTGACTCACTGACTGACTGATACTGACTGACTGACTCACTGACTGACCGAGACTGACTGACTAACTGCCTGACTGACTGAGACTGGACTGACTGACTGACTGACTGACTGACTAACTGACTGACTGAGACTGACTGACTGACTGCTTGACTCTCTGACTGGCTATTTCACTGACTGACTGAATGACTAAATGACTGACTGACACTGACTGACTGACTGCTTGACTACCTGACTGACTGCTTGACTGACTAACTGACTGGACAGGACTGACCGACTGACTGACTGACAGACTGACTGAATAAGGATGACTGACAGACTGACTGAATAAGGCTGACTGACTGACTGACTGACAGACTGACTGAATAAGGCTGACCGACTGACTGACTGCCTGACTGACTGACTGACTGAATGACTGACTGACTGACTGACCGAGACTGACTGACTGACTGACTGAGACTGGACTGGACTGACTGACTGACTGACTGACTGAGACTGACTGACTGCTTTAGTGACTAACTGACTGCACAGGACTGACCGACTGACTGACTGACTGACTGCCTGACTGACTGAGTGACTGAATGACTGACTGACTGAGACTAAATGACTGACTGCTTGACTGACTGGCTGAAGGACTAACTGACTGACTGAGTGACTGACTGACTGGACTGACTGACTGAGACTGAATGACTGAGTGCTTGACTGATTGACTGTCAGACTGACTGACTGACTTCGCAAAAGGGAAAAATAAAAAATAAAAAATTAGAAAAAAATATTTGCATTTAAGATTTCCTTTCCGGCTGGGATTTGAACCCAGGGCGACACTCATGGAAGCCCAACGCTCTCGCCAATATACTATCGGATCTCTGTTGATCGGTGTCTTAATTATAATAAAAACAAAAAATGCACCTTAGTAATTATTGATCTAAAATCTTTGAAATCTAAAGGTCGAATGATTAAACTGTCTCAGAATTTTCTTCCGTACATAAATAATCCATATTTGCAAAAGAAAGAAATTGAAAAAAAAAAGAATCTTCAAATTAGAAGAGAAATATATACATGGAAGATTTTCGTTCCGGCCGGGACTCGAACCCAGTACCACGCGCTAGGAACCCAACGGTCTAGCCATTAGGCTATCGGAGCTCTGTCGATGGAAGTCTTAAATATAATAAAAACAAAAAATGCACCTTGGTAATTGTTTATTTAAACACTTTGAAATCTTCGTGTCGAAAAATTAAACTGACTCAGAATTTTCTTCCCTACATAAATAATCAATAATTGCAAAGGAAAGAAATTGAAAAAAAAAGAATTTTCAAATTAGAAAAGAAATATATACATTGAAGATATTCGCTCCGGCTGGGACTCGAACCCAGGCCACTCGCTTGGAAGACCAGCGGTCTAGCCATTAGGCTATCGGAGTTCTCTCGAGCGGAGTCTTACTGCCTGACTGATACTGCCTGACTGACAGACTGACTCACTGACTGACTGATACTGACTGACTGACTCACTGACTGACCGAGACTGACTGACTAACTGCCTGACTGACTGAGACTGGACTGACTGACTGACTGACTAACTGACTGACTGAGACTGACTGACTGACTGCTTGACTCTCTGACTGGCTATTTCACTGACTGACTGAATGACTAAATGACTGACTGACACTGACTGACTGACTGCTTGACTGACTAACTGACTGGACAGGACTGACCGACTGACTGACTGACAGACTGACTGAATAAGGATGACTGACAGACTGACTGAATAAGGCTGACTGACTGACTGACTGACAGACTGACTGAATAAGGCTGACCGACTGACTGACTGCCTGACTGACTGACTGACTGAATGACTGACTGACTGACTGACCGAGACTGACTGACTGACTGACTGAGACTGGACTGGACTGACTGACTGACTGACTGACTGAGACTGACTGACTGCTTTAGTGACTAACTGACCGCACAGGACTGACCGACTGACTGACTGACTGACTGCCTGACTGACTGACTGACTGAATGACTGACTGACTGAGACTAAATGACTGACTGCTTGACTGACTGGCTGAAGGACTAACTGACTGACTGAGTGACTGACTGACTGGACTGACTGACTGAGACTGAATGACTGAGTGCTTGACTGATTGACTGTCAGACTGACTGACTGACTTCGCAAATGGGAAAAATAAAAAAAAAAAGAATTATAAAATTAGAAAAAAATATTTGCATTTAAGATTTCCTTTCCGGCTGGGATTTGAACCCAGGGCGACACTCATGGAAGCCCAACGCTCTCGCCAATATACTATCGGATCTCTGTTGATCGGTGTCTTAATTATAATAAAAACAAAAAATGCACCTTAGTAATTATTGATCTAAAATCTTTGAAATCTAAAGGTCGAATGATTAAACTGACTCAGAATTTTCTTCCCTACATAAATAATCAATAATTGCAAAGGAAAGAAATTGAAAAAAAAAAGAATTTTCAAATTAGAAAAGAAATATATACATTGAAGATATTCGCTCCGGCTGGGACTCGAACCCAGGCCACTCGCTTGGAAGACCAGCTGTCTAGCCATTAGGCTATCGGAGTTCTTTCGAGCGGAGTCTTACTGCCTGACTGATACTGCCTGACTGACAGACTGACTCACTGACTGACTGATACTGACTGACTGACTCACTGACTGACCGAGACTGACTGACTAACTGCCTGACTGACTGAGACTGGACTGACTGACTGACTGACTGACTGACTGACTAACTGACTGACTGAGACTGACTGACTGACTGCTTGACTCTCTGACTGGCTATTTCACTGACTGACTGAATGATTAAATGACTGACTGACACTGACTGACTGACTGCTTGACTACCTGACTGACTGCTTGACTGACTAACTGACTGGACAGGACTGACCGACTGACTGACTGACAGACTGACTGAATAAGGATGACTGACAGACTGACTCACTGACTGACTGATACTGACTGACTGACTCACTGACTGACCGAGACTGACTGACTAACTGCCTGACTGACTGAGACTGGACTGACTGACTGACTGACTAACTGACTGACTGAGACTGACTGACTGACTGCTTGACCCTCTGACTGGCTATTTCACTGACTGACTGAATGACTAAATGACTGACTGACACTGACTGACTGACTGCTTGACTGACTAACTGACTGGACAGGACTGACCGACTGACTGACTGACAGACTGACTGAATAAGGATGACTGACAGACTGACTGAATAAGGCTGACTGACTGACTGACTGACAGACTGACTGAATAAGGCTGACCGACTGACTGACTGCCTGACTGACTGACTGACTGAATGACTGACTGACTGACTGACCGAGACTGACTGACTGACTGACTGAGACTGGACTGGACTGACTGACTGACTGACTGACTGAGACTGACTGACTGCTTTAGTGACTAACTGACTGCACAGGACTGACCGACTGACTGACTGACTGACTGCCTGACTGACTGACTGACTGAATGACTGACTGACTGAGACTAAATGACTGACTGCTTGACTGACTGGCTGAAGGACTAACTGACTGACTGAGTGACTGACTGACTGGACTGACTGACTGAGACTGAATGACTGAGTGCTTGACTGATTGACTGTCAGACTGACTGACTGACTTCGCAAATGGGAAAAATAAAAAAAAAAGAATTATAAAATTAGAAAAAAATATTTGCATTTAAGATTTCCTTTCCGGCTGGGATTTGAACCCAGGGCGACACTCATGGAAGCCCAACGCTCTCGCCAATATACTATCGGATCTCTGTTGATCGGTGTCTTAATTATAATAAAAACAAAAAATGCACCTTAGTAATTATTGATCTAAAATCTTTGAAATCTAAAGGTCGAATGATTAAACTGACTCAGAATTTTCTTCCCTACATAAATAATCAATAATTGCAAAGGAAAGAAATTGAAAAAAAAAAGAATTTTCAAATTAGAAAAGAAATATATACATTGAAGATATTCGCTCCGGCTGGGACTCGAACCCAGGCCGCTCGCTTGGAAGACCAGCTGTCTAGCCATTAGGCTATCGGAGTTCTTTCGAGCGGAGTCTTACTGCCTGACTGATACTGCCTGACTGACAGACTGACTCACTGACTGACTGATACTGACTGACTGACTCACTGACTGACCGAGACTGACTGACTAACTGCCTGACTGACTGAGACTGGACTGACTGACTGACTGACTGACTGACTGACTAACTGACTGACTGAGACTGACTGACTGACTGCTTGACTCTCTGACTGGCTATTTCACTGACTGACTGAATGATTAAATGACTGACTGACACTGACTGACTGACTGCTTGACTACCTGACTGACTGCTTGACTGACTAACTGACTGGACAGGACTGACCGACTGACTGACTGACAGACTGACTGAATAAGGATGACTGACAGACTGACTGAATAAGGCTGACTGACTGACTGACTGACAGACTGACTGAATAAGGCTGACCGACTGACTGACTGCCTGACTGACTGACTGACTGAATGACTGACTGACTGACTGACCGAGACTGACTGACTGACTGACTGAGACTGGACTGGACTGACTGACTGCTTTAGTGACTAACTGACTGCACAGGAATGACCGACTGACTGACTGACTGACTGCCTGACTGACTGACTGACTGAATGACTGACTGACTGAGACTAAATGACTGACTGCTTGACTGACTGGCTGAAGGACTAACTGACTGACTGAGTGACTGACTGACTGGACTGACTGACTGAGACTGAATGACTGAGTACTTGACTGATTGACTGTCAGACTGACTGACTGACTTCGCAAAAGGGAAAAATAAAAAAAAAGAATTCTAAAATTAGAAAAAAAATATTTGCATTTAAGATTTCCTTTCCGGCCGGGACTCGAACCCAGTACCACGCGCTAGGAACCCAACGGTCTAGCCATTAGGCTATCGGAGCTCTGTCGATGGAAGTCTTTAATATAATAAAAACAAAAAATGCACCTTGGTAATTATTGATTCAAACACTTTGAAATTTACAGGTCGAATAATTAAACTGACTCAGAATTTTTCTCCCTACATAAATAATCAATATTCGCAAAAGAGAAACATTAAAAAAAAGAAGAAGAAATTTCAAACTAAAAGTATACATTGAAGATTTTCGTTCAGGCAGGGACTCGAACCCAGGGCCACACGCTTGGAAGCCTAACACTCTAGCCATTTGTCTATGGGAGCTCTGTCGGTGGGAGTTTTAAATATAGTAAAAACAAAAAATGCACCTTGGTAATTGTTTATTTAAACACTTTGAAATCTTCGTGTCGAAAAATTAAACTGACTCAGAATTTTCTTCCCTACATAAATAATCAATAATTGCAAAGGAAAGAAATTGAAAAAAAAAAGAATTTTCAAATTAGAAAAGAAATATATACATTGAAGATATTCGCTCCGGCTGGGACTCGAACCCAGGCCACTCGCTTGGAAGACCAGCGGTCTAGCCATTAGGCTATCGGAGTTCTGTCGAGCGGAGTCTTACTGCCTGACTGATACTGCCTGACTGACAGACTGACTCACTGACTGACTGATACTGACTGACTGACTCACTGACTGACCGAGACTGACTGACTAACTGCCTGACTGACTGAGACTGGACTGACTGACTGACTGACTGACTGACTAACTGACTGACTGAGACTGACTGACTGACTGCTTGACTCTCTGACTGGCTATTTCACTGACTGACTGAATGACTAAATGACTGACTGACACTGACTGACTGAATGACTAAATGACTGACTGACACTGACTGACTGACTGCTTGACTACCTGACTGACTGCTTGACTGACTAACTGACTGGACAGGACTGACCGACTGACTGACTGACAGACTGACTGAATAAGGATGACTGACAGACTGACTGAATAAGGCTGACTGACTGACTGACTGACAGACTGACTGAATAAGGCTGACCGACTGACTGACTGCCTGACTGACTGACTGACTGAATGACTGACTGACTGACTGACCGAGACTGACTGACTGACTGACTGAGACTGGACTGGACTGACTGACTGAGACTGACTGACTGCTTTAGTGACTAACTGACTGCACAGGACTGACCGACTGACTGACTGACTGACTGCCTGACTGACTGACTGACTGAATGACTGACTGACTGAGACTAAATGACTGACTGCTTGACTGACTGGCTGAAGGACTAACTGACTGACTGAGTGACTGACTGACTGGACTGACTGACTGAGACTGAATGACTGAGTGCTTGACTGATTGACTGTCAGACTGACTGACTGACTTCGCAAAAGGGAAAAATAAAAAAAAAAGAATTATAAAATTAGAAAAAAATATTTGCATTTAAGATTTCCTTTCCGGCCGGGACTCGAACCCAGTACCACGCGCTAGGAACCCAACGGTCTAGCCATTAGGCTATCGGAGCTCTGTCGATGGAAGTCTTAAATATAATAAAAACAAAAAATGCACCTTGGTAGTTATTGATTCAAACACTTTGAAATTTACAGGTCGAATAATTAAACTGACTCAGAATTTTTCTCCCTACATAAATAATCAATATTCGCAAAAGAGAAAAATTAAAAAAAAAAAAAAAAAGAAGAAGAAATTTCAAATTAGAAACTAAAAGTATACATTGAAGATTTTCGTTCAGGCTGGGACTCGAACCCAGGGCCACTCGCTTGGAAGCCTAACACTCTAGCCATTAGTCTATGGGAGCTCTGTCGGTGGGAGTTTTAAATATAATAAAAACAAAAATGCACCTTGGTAATTGTTTATTTAAACACTTTGAAATCTTCGTGTCGAAAAATTAAACTGACTCAGAATTTTCTTCCCTACATAAATAATCAATAATTGCAAAGGAAAGAAATTGAAAAAAAAAGAATTTTCAAATTAGAAAAGAAATATATACATTGAAGATATTCGCTCCGGCTGGCACTCGAACCCAGGCCACTCGCTTGGAAGACCAGCGGTCTAGCCATTAGGCTATCGGAGTTCTCTCGAGCGGAGTCTTACTGCCTGACTGATACTGCCTGACTGACAGACTGACTCACTGACTGACTGATACTGACTGACTGACTAACTGCCTGACTGACTGAGACTGGACTGACTGACTGACTGACTAACTGACTGACTGAGACTGACTGACTGACTGCTTGACCCTCTGACTGGCTATTTCACTGACTGACTGAATGACTAAATGACTGACTGACACTGACTGACTGACTGCTTGACTGACTAACTGACTGGACAGGACTGACCGACTGACTGACTGACAGACTGACTGAATAAGGATGACTGACAGACTGACTGAATAAGGCTGACTGACTGACTGACTGACAGACTGACTGAATAAGGCTGACCGACTGACTGACTGCCTGACTGACTGACTGACTGAATGACTGACTGACTGACTGACCGAGACTGACTGACTGACTGACTGAGACTGGACTGGACTAAGTGACTGACTGACTGACTGAGACTGACTGACTGCTTTAGTGACTAACTGACTGCACAGGACTGACCGACTGACTGACTGACTGACTGCCTGACTGACTGACTGACTGAATGACTGACTGACTGAGACTAAATGACTGACTGCTTGACTGACTGGCTGAAGGACTAACTGACTGACTGAGTGACTGACTGACTGGACTGACTGACTGAGACTGAATGACTGAGTGCTTGACTGATTGACTGTCAGACTGACTGACTGACTTCGCAAATGGGAAAAATAAAAAAAAAAAGAATTATAAAATTAGAAAAAAATATTTGCATTTAAGATTTCCTTTCCGGCTGGGATTTGAACCCAGGGCGACACTCATGGAAGCCCAACGCTCTCGCCAATATACTATCGGATCTCTGTTGATCGGTGTCTTAATTATAATAAAAACAAAAAATGCACCTTAGTAATTATTGATCTAAAATCTTTGAAATCTAAAGGTCGAATGATTAAACTGACTCAGAATTTTCTTCCGTACATAAATAATCCATATTTGCAAAAGAAAGAAATTGAAAAAAAAAAGAATCTTCAAATTAGAAGAGAAATATATACATGGAAGATTTTCGTTCCGGCTGGGACTCGAACCCAGGCCACTCGCTTGGAAGACCAGCTGTCTAGCCATTAGGCTATCGGAGTTCTGTCGAGCGGAGTCTTACTGCCTGACTGATACTGCCTGACTGACAGACTGACTCACTGACTGACTGATACTGACTGACTGACTCACTGACTGACCGAGACTGACTGACTAACTGCCTGACTGACTGAGACTGGACTGACTGACTGACTGACTGACTGACTGACTAACTGACTGACTGAGACTGACTGACTGACTGCTTGACTCTCTGACTGGCTATTTCACTGACTGACTGAATGATTAAATGACTGACTGACACTGACTGACTGACTGCTTGACTACCTGACTGACTGCTTGACTGACTAACTGACTGGACAGGACTGACCGACTGACTGACTGACAGACTGACTGAATAAGGATGACTGACAGACTGACTGAATAAGGCTGACTGACTGACTGACTGACAGACTGACTGAATAAGGCTGACCGACTGACTGACTGCCTGACTGACTGACTGACTGAATGACTGACTGACTGACTGACCGAGACTGACTGACTGACTGACTGAGACTGGACTGGACTGACTGACTGACTGACTGAGACTGACTGACTGCTTTAGTGACTAACTGACTGCACAGGAATGACCGACTGACTGACTGACTGACTGCCTGACTGACTGACTGACTGAATGACTGACTGACTGAGACTAAATGACTGACTGCTTGACTGACTGGCTGAAGGACTAACTGACTGACTGAGTGACTGACTGACTGGACTGACTGACTGAGACTGAATGACTGAGTACTTGACTGATTGACTGTCAGACTGACTGACTGACTTCGCAAAAGGGAAAAATAAAAAAAAAAGAATTCTAAAATTAGAAAAAAAATATTTGCATTTAAGATTTCCTTTCCGGCCGGGACTCGAACCCAGTACCACGCGCTAGGAACCCAACGGTCTAGCCATTAGGCTATCGGAGCTCTGTCGATGGAAGTCTTAAATATAATAAAAACAAAAAATGCACCTTGGTAATTATTGATTCAAACACTTTGAAATTTACAGGTCGAATAATTAAACTGACTCAGAATTTTTCTCCCTACATAAATAATCAATATTCGCAAAAGAGAAACATTAAAAAAAAGAAGAAGAAATTTCAAATTAGAAACTAAAAGTATACATTGAAGATTTTCGTTCAGGCAGGGACTCGAACCCAGGGCCACTCGCTTGGAAGCCTAACACTCTAGCCATTTGTCTATGGGAGCTCTGTCGGTGGGAGTTTTAAATATAGTAAAAACAAAAAATGCACCTTGGTAATTGTTTATTTAAACACTTTGAAATCTTCGTGTCGAAAAATTAAACTGACTCAGAATTTTCTTCCCTACATAAATAATCAATAATTGCAAAGGAAAGAAATTGAAAAAAAAAAGAATTTTCAAATTAGAAAAGAAATATATACATTGAAGATATTCGCTCCGGCTGGGACTCGAACCCAGGCCACTCGCTTGGAAGACCAGCGGTCTAGCCATTAGGCTATCGGAGTTCTGTCGAGCGGAGTCTTACTGCCTGACTGATACTGCCTGACTGACAGACTGACTCACTGACTGACTGATACTGACTGACTGACTCACTGACTGACCGAGACTGACTGACTAACTGCCTGACTGACTGAGACTGGACTGACTGACTGACTGACTGACTGACTAACTGACTGACTGAGACTGACTGACTGACTGCTTGACTCTCTGACTGGCTATTTCACTGACTGACTGATGACTAAATGACTGACTGACACTGACTGACTGACTGCTTGACTACCTGACTGACTGCTTGACTGACTAACTGACTGGACAGGACTGACCGACTGACTGACTGACAGACTGACTGAATAAGGATGACTGACAGACTGACTGAATAAGGCTGACTGACTGACTGACTGACAGACTGATTGAATAAGGCTGACCGACTGACTGACTGCCTGACTGACTGACTGACTGAATGACTGACTAACTGACTGACCGAGACTGACTGACTGACTGACTGAGACTGGACTGGACTGACTGACTGACTGACTGACTGAGACTGACTGACTGCTTTAGTGACTAACTGACTGCACAGGACTGACCGACTGACTGACTGACTGACTGCCTGACTGACTGACTGACTGAATGACTGACTGACTGAGACTAAATGACTGACTGCTTGACTGACTGGCTGAAGGACTAACTGACTGACTGAGTGACTGACTGACTGGACTGACTGACTGAGACTGAATGACTGAGTGCTTGACTGATTGACTGTCAGACTGACTGACTGACTTCGCAAAAGGGAAAAATAAAAAAAAAAGAATTATAAAATTAGAAAAAAATATTTGCATTTAAGATTTCCTTTCCGGCTGGGATTTGAACCCAGGGCGACACTCATGGAAGCCCAACGCTCTCGCCAATATACTATCGGATCTCTGTTGATCGGTGTCTTAATTATAATAAAAACAAAAAATGCACCTTAGTAATTATTGATCTAAAATCTTTGAAATCTAAAGGTCGAATGATTAAACTGACTCAGAATTTTCTTCCGTACATAAATAATCCATATTTGCAAAAGAAAGAAATTGAAAAAAAAAAGAATCTTCAAATTAGAAGAGACATATATACATGGAAGATTTTCGTTCCGGCCGGGACTCGAACCCAGTACCACGCGCTTGGAACCCAACGGTCTAGCCATTAGGCTATCGGAGCTCTGTCGATGGAAGTCTTAAATATAATAAAAACAAAAAATGCACCTTGGTAATTATTGATTCAAACACTTTGAAATTTACAGGTCGAATAATTAAACTGACTCAGAATTTTTCTCCCTACATAAATAATCAATATTCGCAAAAGAGAAAAATTAAAAAAAAAAGAAGAAGAAATTTCAAATTAGAAACTAAAAGTATACATTGAAGATTTTCGTTCAGGCTGGGACTCGAACCCAGGGCCACTCGCTTGGAAGCCTAACACTCTAGCCATTAGTCTATATGAGCTCTGTCGGTGGGAGTTTTAAATATAATAAAAACAAAAAATGCACCTTGGTAATTGTTTATTTAAACACTTTGAAATCTTCGTGTCGAAAAATTAAACTGACTCAGAATTTTCTTCCCTACATAAATAATCAATAATTGCAAAGGAAAGAAATTGAAAAAAAAAAGAATTTTCAAATTAGAAAAGAAATATATACATTGAAGATATTCGCTCCGGCTGGGACTCGAACCCAGGCCACTCGCTTGGAAGACCAGCGGTCTAGCCATTAGGCTATCGGAGTTCTGTCGAGCGGAGTCTTACTGCCTGACTGACAGACTGACTCACTGACTGACTGACTCACTGACTGACCGAGACTGACTGACTAACTGCCTGACTGACTGAGACTGGACTGACTGACTGACTGACTGACTGACTGACTAACTGACTGACTGAGACTGACTGACTGACTGCTTGACTCTCTGACTGGCTATTTCACTGACTGACTGAATGACTAAATGACTGACTGACACTGACTGACTGACTGCTTGACTACCTGACTGACTGCTTGACTGACTAACTGACTGGACAGGACTGACCGACTGACTGACTGACAGACTGACTGAATAAGGATGACTGACAGACTGACTGAATAAGGCTGACTGACTGACTGACAGACTGACTGAATAAGGCTGACCGACTGACTGACTGCCTGACTGACTGACTGACTGAATGACTGACTGACTGACTGACCGAGACTGACTGACTGACTGACTGAGACTGGACTGGACTGACTGACTGACTGACTGACTGAGACTGACTGACTGCTTTAGTGACTAACTGACTGCACAGGACTGACCGACTGACTGACTGACTGACTGCCTGACTGACTGACTGACTGAATGACTGACTGACTGAGACTAAATGACTGACTGCTTGACTGACTCGCTGAAGGACTAACTGACTGACTGAGTGACTGACTGACTGGACTGACTGACTGAGACTGAATGACTGAGTGCTTGACTGATTGACTGTCAGACTGACTGACTGACTTCGCAAAAGGGAAAAATAAAAAAAAAGAATTATAAAATTAGAAAAAAATATTTGCATTTAAGATTTCCTTTCCGGCTGGGATTTGAACCCAGGGCGACACTCATGGAAGCCGAACGCTCTCGCCAATATACTATCGGATCTCTGTTGATCGGTGTCTTAATTATAATAAAAACAAAAAATGCACCTTAGTAATTATTGATCTAAAATCTTTGAAATCTAAAGGTCGAATGATTAAACTGACTCAGAATTTTCTTCCGTACATAAATAATCCATATTTGCAAAAGAAAGAAATTGAAAAAAAAAAGAATCTTCAAATTAGAAGAGAAATATATACATGGAAGATTTTCGTTCCGGCCGGGACTCGAACCCAGTACCACGCGCTTGGAACCCAACGGTCTAGCCATTAGGCTATCGGAGCTCTGTCGATGGAAGTCTTAAATATAATAAAAACAAAAAATGCACCTTGGTAATTATTGATTCAAACACTTTGAAATTTACAGGTCGAATAATTAAACTGACTCAGAATTTTTCTCCCTACATAAATAATCAATATTCGCAAAAGAGAAAAATTAAAAAAAAAAGAAGAAGAAATTTCAAATTAGAAACTAAAAGTATACATTATAGATTTTCGTTCAGGCTGGGACTCGAACCCAGGGCCACTCGCTTGGAAGCCTAACACTCTAGCCATTAGTCTATGGGAGCTCTGTCGGTGGGAGTTTTAAATATAATAAAAACAAAAAATGCACCTTGGTAATTGTTTATTTAAACACTTTGAAATCTTCGTGTCGAAAAATTAAACTGACTCAGAATTTTCTTCCCTACATAAATAATCAATAATTGCAAAGGAAAGAAATTGAAAAAAAAAAAGAATTTTCAAATTAGAAATGAAATATATACATTGAATATATTCGCTCCGGCTGGGACTCGAACCCAGGCCACTCGCTTGGAAGACCAGCGGTCTAGCCATTAGGCTATCGGAGTTCTGTCGAGCGGAGTCTTACTGCCTGACTGATACTGCCTGACTGACAGACTGACTCACTGACTGACTGATACTGACTGACTGACTCACTGACTGACCGAGACTGACTGACTAACTGCCTGACTGACTGAGACTGGACTGACTGACTGACTGACTGACTGACTGACTAACTGACTGACTGTGACTGACTGCTTGACTCTCTGACTGGCTATTTCACTGACTGACTGAATGACTAAATGACTGACTGACACTGACTGACTGACTGCTTGACTACCTGACTGACTGCTTGACTGACTAACTGACTGGACAGGACTGACCGACTGACTGACTGACAGACAGACTGAATAAGGATGACTGACAGACTGACTGAATAAGGCTGACTGACTGACTGACTGCCTGACTGCCTGACTGACTGACTGACTGAATGACTGACTGACTGAGACTAAATGACTGACTGCTTGACTGACTGGCTGAAGGACTAACTGACTGACTGAGTGACTGACTGACTGGACTGTCTGACTGAGACTGAATGACTGAGTGCTTGACTGATTGACTGTCAGACTGACTGACTGACTTCGCAAAAGGGAAAAATAAAAAAAAAAGAATTATAAAATTAGAAAAAAATATTTGCATTTAAGATTTCCTTTCCGGCTGGGATTTGAACCCAGGGCGACACTCATGGAAGCCCAACGCTCTCGCCAATATACTATCGGATCTCTGTTGATCGGTGTCTTAATTATAATAAAAACAAAAAATGCACCTTAGTAATTATTGATCTAAAATCTTTGAAATCTAAAGGTCGAATGATTAAACTGACTCAGAATTTTCTTCCGTACATAAATAATCCATATTTGCAAAAGAAAGAAATTGAAAAAAAAATAATCTTCAAATTAGAAGAGAAATATATACATGGAAGATTTTCGTTCCGGCCGGGACTCGAACCCAGTACCACGCGCTTGGAACCCAACGGTCTAGCCATTAGGCTATCGGAGCTCTGTCGATGGAAGTCTTAAATATAATAAAAACAAAAAATGCACCTTGGTAATTATTGATTCAAACACTTTGAAATTTACAGGTCGAATAATTAAACTGACTCAGAATTTTTCTCCCTACATAAATAATCAATATTCGCAAAAGAGAAAAATTAAAAAAAAAAGAAGAAGATATTTCAAATTAGAAACTAAAAGTATACATTGAAGATTTTCGTTCAGGCTGGGACTCGAACCCAGGGCCACTCGCTTGGAAGCCTAACACTCTAGCCATTAGTCTATGGGAGCTCTGTCGGTGGGAGTTTTAAATATAATAAAAACAAAAAATGCACCTTGGTAATTGTTTATTTAAACACTTTGAAATCTTCGTGTCGAAAAATTAAACTGACTCAGAATTTTCTTCCCTACATAAATAATCAATAATTGCAAAGGAAAGAAATTGAAAAAAAAAAAGAATTTTCAAATTAGAAAAGAAATATATACATTGAAGATATTCGCTCCGGCTGGGACTCGAACCCAGGCCACTCGCTTGGAAGACCAGCGGTCTAGCCATTAGGCTATCGGAGTTCTGTCGAGCGGAGTCTTACTGCCTGACTGACAGACAGACTCACTGACTGACTGATACTGACTGACTGACTCACTGACTGACCGAGACTGACTGACTAACTGCCTGACTGACTGAGACTGGACTGACTGACTGACTGACTGACTGACTGACTAACTGACTGACTGAGACTGACTGACTGACTGCTTGACTCTCTGACTGGCTATTTCACTGACTGACTGAATGACTAAATGACTGACTGACACTGACTGACTGACTGCTTGACTACCTGACTGACTGCTTGACTGACTAACTGACTGGACAGGACTGACCGACTGACTGACTGACAGACTGACTGAATAAGGATGACTGACAGACTGACTGAATAATGCTGACCGACTGACTGACTGCCTGACTGACTGACTGACTGAATGACTGACTGACTGACTGACCGAGACTGACTGACTGACTGAGACTGGACTGGACTGACTGACTGACTGACTGACTGAGACTGACTGACTGCTTTAGTGACTAACTGACTGCACAGGACTGACCGACTGACTGACTGACTGACTGCCTGACTGACTGACTGACTGAATGACTGACTGACTGAGACTAAATGACTGACTGCTTGACTGACTGGCTGAAGGACTAACTGACTGACTGAGTGACTGACTGACTGGACTGACTGACTGAGACTGAATGACTGAGTGCTTGACTGATTGACTGTCAGACTGACTGACTGACTTCGCAAAAGGGAAAAAGAAAAAAAAGAATTATAAAATTAGAAAAAAATATTTGCATTTAAGATTTCCTTTCCGGCTGGGATTTGAACCCAGGGCGACACTCATGGAAGCCCAACGCTCTCGCCAATATACTATCGGATCTCTGTTGATCGGTGTCTTAATTATAATAAAAACAAAAAATGCACCTTAGTAATTATTGATCTAAAATCTTTGAAATCTAAAGGTCGAATGATTAAACTGACTCAGAATTTTCTTCCGTACATAAATAATCCATATTTGCAAAAGAAAGAAATTGAAAAAAAAAAGAATCTTCAAATTAGAAGAGAAATATATACATGGAAGCTTTTCGTTCCGGCCGGGACTCGAACCCAGTACCACGCGCTTGGAACCCAACGGTCTAGCCATTAGGCTATCGGAGCTCTGTCGGTGGGAGTTTTAAATATAATAAAAACAAAAAATGCACCTTGGTAATTGTTTATTTAAACACTTTGAAATCTTGGTGTCGAAAAATTAAACTGACTCAGAATTTTTTTCCCTACATAAATAATCAATAATTGCAAAGGAAAGAAATTGAAAAAAAAAAAGAATTTTCAAATTAGAAAAGAAATATATACATTGAAGATATTCGCTCCGGCTGGGACTCGAACCCAAGCCACTCGCTTGGAAGACCAGCGGTCTAGCCATTAGGCTATCGGAGTTCTGTCGAGCGGAGTCTTACTGCCTGACTGATACTGCCTGACTGACAGACTGACTCACTGACTGACTGATACTGACTGACTGACTCACTGACTGACCGAGACTGATTGACTAACTGCCTGACTGACTGAGACTGGACTGACTGACTGACTGACTGACTGACTGACTAACTGACTGACTGAGACTGACTGACTGACTGAGACTGACTGACTGACTGCTCGACTCTCTGACTGGCTATTTCACTGACTGACTGAATGACTAAATGACTGACTGACACTGACTGACTGACTGCTTGACTACCTGACTGACTGCTTGACTGACTAACTGACTGGACAGGACTGACCGACTGACTGACTGACAGACTGACTGAATAAGGATGACTGACAGACTGACTGAATAAGGCTGACCGACTGACTGACTGACTGAATGACTGACTGACTGACTGACCGAGACTGACTGACTGACTGACTGAGACTGGACTGGACTGACTGACTGACTGACTGACTGAGACTGACGGACTGCTTTAGTGACTAACTGACTGCACAGGACTGACCGACTGACTGACTGACTGCCTGACTGACTGCCTGACTGACTGACTGACTGAATGACTGACTGACTGAGACTAAATGACTGACTGCTTGACTGACTGGCTGAAGGACTAACTGACTGACTGAGTGACTGACTGACTGGACTGACTGACTGAGACTGAATGACTGAGTGCTTGACTGATTGACTGTCAGACTGACTGACTGACTTCGCAAAAGGGAAAAATAAAAAAAAAAAGAATTATAAAATTAGAAAAAAATATTTGCATTTAAGAATTCCTTTCCGGCTGGGATTTGAACCCAGGGCGACACTCATGGAAGCCCAACGCTCTCGCCAATATACTATCGGATCTCTGTTGATCGGTGTCTTAATTATAATAAAAACAAAAAATGCACCTTAGTAATTATTGATCTAAAATCTTTGAAATCTAAAGGTCGAATGATTAAACTGACTCAGAATTTTCTTCCGTACATAAATAATCCATATTTGCAAAAGAAAGAAATTGAAAAAAAAAGAATCTTCAAATTAGAAGAGAAATATATACATGGAAGATTTTCGTTCCGGCCGGGACTCGAACCCAGTACCACGCGCTTGGAACCCAACGGTCTAGCCATTAGGCTATCGGAGCTCTGTCGATGGAAGTCTTAAATATAATAAAAACAAAAAATGCACCTTGGTAATTATTGATTCAAACACTTTGAAATTTACAGGTCGAATAATTAAACTGACTCAGAATTTTTCTCCCTACATAAATAATCAATATTCGCAAAAGAGAAAAATTAAAAAAAAAAGAAGAAGAAATTTCAAATTAGAAACTAGAAGTATACATTGAAGATTTTCGTTCAGGCTGGGACTCGAACCCAGGGCCACTCGCTTGGAAGCCTAACACTCTAGCCATTAGTCTATGGGAGCTCTGTCGGTGGGAGTTTTAAATATAATAAAAACAAAAAATGCACCTTGGTAATTGTTTATTTAAACACTTTGAAATCTTCGTGTCGAAAAATTAAACTGACTCAGAATTTTCTTCCCTACATAAATAATCAATAATTGCAAAGGAAAGAAATTGAAAAAAAAAAGAATTTTCAAATTATAAAAGAAATATATACATTGAAGATATTCGCTCCGGCTGGGACTCGAACCCAGGCCACTCGCTTGGAAGACCAGCGGTCTAGCCATTAGGCTATCGGAGTTCTGTCGAGCGGAGTCTTACTGCCTGACTGATACTGCCTGACTGACAGACTGACTCACTGACTGACTGATACTGACTGACTGACTCACTGACTGACCGAGACTGACTGACTAACTGCCTGACTGACTGAGACTGGACTGACTGACTGACTGACTGACTGACTAACTGACTGACTGTGACTGACTGCTTGACTCTCTGACTGGCTATTTCACTGACTGACCGAATGACTAAATGACTGACTGAGACTGACTGACTGCTTGACTACCTGACTGACTGCTTGACTGACTAACTGACTGGACAGGACTGACCGACTGACTGACTGACAGACAGACTGAATAAGGATGACTGACAGACTGACTGAATAAGGCTGACTGACTGACTGACTGACAGACTGACTGAATAAGGCTGACCGACTGACTGACTGACTGACTGACTGAATGACTGACTGACTGACTGACCGAGACTGACTGACTGACTGACTGAGACTGGACTGGACTGACTGACTGACTGAGACTGACTGACTGCTTTAGTGACTAACTGACTGCACAGGACTGACCGACTGACTGACTGACTGACTGCCTGACTGACTGACTGACTGAATGACTGACTGACTGAGACTAAATGACTGACTGCTTGACTGACTGGCTGAAGGACTAACTGACTGACTGAGTGACTGACTGACTGGACTGACTGACTGAGACTGAATGACTGAGTGCTTGACTGATTGACTGTCAGACTGACTGACTGACTTCGCAAAAGGGAAAAATAAAAAAAAAGAATTATAAAATTAGAAAAAAATATTTGCATTTAAGATTTCCTTTCCGGCTGGGATTTGAACCCAGGGCGACACTCATGGAAGCCCAACGCTCTCGCCAATGTACTATCGGATCTCTGTTGATCGGTGTCTTAATTATAATAAAAACAAAAAATGCACCTTAGTAATTATTGATCTAAAATCTTTGAAATCTAAAGGTCGAATGATTAAACTGACTCAGAATTTTCTTCCGTACATAAATAATCCATATTTGCAAAAGAAAGAAATTGAAAAAAAAAAAGAATCTTCAAATTAGAAGAGAAATATATACATGGAATATTTTGTGTTTCGGCCGGGACTCGAACCCAGTACCACGCGCTTGGAACCCAACGGTGTAGCCATTAGGCTATCGGAGCTCTGTCGATGGAAGTCTTAAATATAATAAAAACAAAAAATGCACCTTGGTAATTATTGATTCAAACACTTTGAAATTTACAGGTCGAATAATTAAACTGACTCAGAATTTTTCTCCCTACATAAATAATCAATATTCGCAAAAGAGAAAAATTAAAAAAAAAAGAAGAAGAAATTTCAAATTAGAAACTAAAAGTATACATTGAAGATTTTCGTTCAGGCTGGGACTCGAACCCAGGGCCACTCGCTTGGAAGCCTAACACTCTAGCCATTAGTCTATGGGAGCTCTGTCGGTGGGAGTTTTAAATATAATAAAAACAAAAAATGCACCTTGGTAATTGTTTATTTAAACACTTTGAAATCTTTGTGTCGAAAAATTAAACTGACTCAGAATTTTCTTCCCTACATAAATAATCAATAATTGCAAAGGAAAGAAATTGAAAAAAAAAAAGAATTTTCAAATTAGAAAAGAAATATATACATTGAAGATATTCGCTCCGGCTGGGACTCGAACCCAGGCCACTCGCTTGGAAGACCAGCGGTCTAGCCATTAGGCTATCGGAGTTCTGTCGAGCGGCGTCTTACTGCCTGACTGACAGACTGACTCACTGACTGACTGATACTGACTGACTGACTCACTGACTGACCGAGACTGACTGACTAACTGCCTGACTGACTGAGACTGGACTGACTGACTGACTGACTGACTGACTGACTAACTGACTGACTGAGACTGACTGACTGACTGCTTGACTCTCTGACTGGCTATTTCACTGACTGACTGAATGACTAAATGACTGACTGACACTGACTGACTGACTGCTTGACTACCTGACTGACTGCTTGACTGACTAACTGACTGGACAGGACTGACCGACTGACTGACTGACAGACTGACTGAATAAGGATGACTGACAGACTGACTGAATAAGGCTAACTGACTGACTGACTGACAGACTGACTGAATAAGGCTGACCGACTGACTGACTGCCTGACTGACTGACTGACTGAATGACTGACTGACTGACTGACCGAGACTGACTGACTGACTGAGACTGGACTGGACTGACTGACTGACTGACTGACTGACTGACTGAGACTGACTGACTGCTTTAGTGACTAACTGACTGCACAGGACTGACCGACTGACTGACTGACTGACTGCCTGACTGACTGACTGACTGAATGACTGACTGACTGAGACTAAATGACTGACTGCTTGACTGACTGGCTGAAGGACTAACTGACTGACTGAGTGACTGACTGACTGGACTGACTGACTGAGACTGAATGACTGAGTGCTTGACTGATTGACTGTCAGACTGACTGACTGACTTCGCAAAAGGGAAAAATAAAAAAAAAGAATTATAAAATTAGAAAAAAATATTTGCATTTAAGATTTCCTTTCCGGCTGGGATTTGAACCCAGGGCGACACTCATGGAAGCCCAACGCTCTCGCCAATATACTATCGGATCTCTGTTGATCGGTGTCTTAATTATAATAAAAACAAAAAATGCACCTTAGTAATTATTGATCTAAAATCTTTGAAATCTAAAGGTCGAATGATTAAACTGACTCAGAATTTTCTTCCGTACATAAATAATCCATATTTGCAAAAGAAAGAAATTGAAAAAAAAAAAGAATCTTCAAATTAGAAGAGAAATATATACATGGAAGATTTTCGTTCCGGCCGGGACTCGAACCCAGTACCACGCGCTTGGAACCCAACGGTGTAGCCATTAGGCTATCGGAGCTCTGTCGATGGAAGTCTTAAATATAATAAAAACAAAAAATGCACCTTGGTAATTATTGATTCAAACACTTTGAAATTTACAGGTCGAATAATTAAACTGACTCAGAATTTTTCTCCCTACATAAATAATCAATATTCGCAAAAGAGAAAAATTAAAAAAAAAAGAAGAAGAAATTTCAAATTAGAAACTAAAAGTATACATTGAAGATTTTCGTTCAGGCTGGGACTCGAACCCAGGGCCACTCGCTTGGAAGCCTAACACTCTAGCCATTAGTCTATGGGAGCTCTGTCGGTGGGAGTTTTAAATATAATAAAAACAAAAAATGCACCTTGGTAATTGTTTATTTAAACACTTTGAAATCTTCGTGTCGAAAAATTAAACTGACTCAGAATTTTCTTCCCTACATAAATAACCAATAATTGCAAAGGAAAGAAATTGAAAAAAAAAAGAATTTTCAAATTAGAAAAGAAATATATACATTGAAGATATTCGCTCTGGCTGGGACTCGAACCCAGGCCACTCGCTTGGAAGACCAGCGGTCTAGCCATTAGGCTATCGGAGTTCTGTCGAGCGGAGTCTTACTGCCTGACTGATACTGCCTGACTGACAGACTGACTCACTGACTGACTGATACTGACTGACTGACTCACTGACTGACCGAAACTGATTGACTAACTGCCTGACTGACTGAGACTGGACTGACTGACTGACTGACTAACTGACTGACTGAGACTGACTGACTGACTGCTCGACTCTCTGACTGGCTATTTCACTGACTGACTGAATGACTAAATGACTGACTGACACTGACTGACTGACTGCTTGACTACCTGACTGACTGCTTGACTGACTAACTGACTGGACAGGACTGACCGACTGACTGACTGACAGACTGACTGAATAAGGATGACTGACAGACTGACTGAATAAGGCTGACTGACTGGCTGACTGACAGACTGACTGAATAAGGCTGACCGACTGACTGACTGCCTGACTGACTGACTGACTGAATGACTGACTGACTGACTGACCGAGACTGACTGACTGACTGACTGAGACTGGACTGGACTGACTGACTGAGACTGACTGACTGAGACTGACTGACTGCTTTAGTGACTAACTGACTGCACAGGACTGACCGACTGACTGACTGACTGACTGCCTGACTGACTGACTGACTGAATGACTGACTGACTGAGACTAAATGACTGACTGCTTGACTGACTGGCTGAAGGACTAACTGACTGACTGAGTGACTGACTGACTGGACTGACTGACTGAGACTGAATGACTGAGTGCTTGACTGATTGACTGTCAGACTGACTGACTGACTTCGCAAAAGGGAAAAATAAAAAAAAAAAGAATTATAAAATTAGAAAAAAATATTTGCATTTAAGATTTCCTTTCCGGCTGGGATATGAACCCAGGGCGACACTCATGGAAGCCCAACGCTCTCGCCAATATACTATCAGATCTTTGTTGATCGGTGTCCTAATTATAATAAAAACAAAAAATGCACCTTAGTAATTATTGATCTAAAATCTTTGAAATCTAAAGGTCGAATGATTAAACTGACTCAGAATTTTCTTCCGTACATAAATAATCCATATTTGCAAAAGAAAGAAATTGAAAAAAAAAAGAATCTTCAAATTAGAAGAGAAATATATACATGGAAGATTTTCGTTCCGGCCGGGACTCGAACCCAGTACCACGCGCTTGGAACCCAACGGTCTAGCCATTAGGCTATCGGAGCTCTGTCGATGGAAGTCTTAAATATAATAAAAACAAAAAATGCACCTTGGTAATTATTGATTCAAACACTTTGAAATTTACAGGTCGAATAATTAAACTGACTCAGAATTTTTCTCCCTACATAAATAATCAATATTCGCAAAAGAGAAAAATTAAAAAAAAAAGAAGAAGAAATTTCAAATTAGAAACTAGAAGTATACGTTGAAGATTTTCTTTCAGGCTGGGACTCGAACCCAGGGCCACTCGCTTGGAAGCCTAACACTCTAGCCATTAGTCTATGGGAGCTCTGTCGGTGGGAGTTTTAAATATAATAAAAACAAAAAATGCACCTTGGTAATTGTTTATTTAAACACTTTGAAATCTTCGTGTCGAAAAATTAAACTGACTCAGAATTTTCTTCCCTACATAAATAATCAATAATTGCAAAGGAAAGAAATTGAAAAAAAAAAAAGAATTTTCAAATTAGAAAAGAAATATATACATTGAAGATATTCGCTCCGGCTGAGACTCGAACCCAGGCCACTCGCTTGGAAGACCAGCGGTCTAGCCATTAGGCTATCGGAGTTCTGTCGAGCGGAGTCTTACTGCCTGACTGATACTGCCTGACTGACAGACTGACTCACTGACTGACTGACTCACTGACTGACCGAGACTGACTGACTAACTGCCTGACTGACTGAGACTGGACTGACTGACTGACTGACTGACTGACTGACTAACTGACTGACTGAGACTGACTGACTGACTGCTTGACTCTCTGACTGGCTATTTCACTGACTGACTGAATGACTAAATGACTGACTGACACTGACTGACTGACTGCTTGACTACCTGACTGACTGCTTGACTGACTAACTGACTGGACAGACTGACTGAATAAGGCTGACCGACTGACTGACTGCCTGACTGACTGACTGACTGACTGACTGACTGACTGAGACTGACTGACTGCTTTAGTGACTAACTGACTGCACAGGACTGACCGACTGACTGACTGACTGACTGCCTGACTGACTGACTGACTGAATGACTGACTGACTGAGACTAAATGACTGACTGCTTGACTGACTGGCTGAAGGACTAACTGACTGACTGAGTGACTGACTGACTGGACTGACTGACTGAGACTGAATGACTGAGTGCTTGACTGATTGACTGTCAGACTGACTGACTGACTTCGCAAAAGGGAAAAATAAAAAAAAAAAGAATTATAAAATTAGAAAAAAATATTCGCATTTAAGATTTCCTTTCCGGCTGGGATTTGAACCCAGGGCGACACTCATGAAAGCCCAACGCTCTCGCCAATATACTATCAGATCTCTGTTGATCGGTGTCTTAATTATAATAAAAACAAAAAATGCACCTTAGTAATTATTGATTTAAAATCTTTGAAATCTAAAGGTCGAATAATTAAACTGACTCAGAATTTTTCTCCCTACATAAATAATCAATATTCGCAAAAGAGAAAAATTAAAAAAAAAAGAAGAAGAAATTTCAAATTAGAAACTAAAAGTATACATTGAAGATTTTCGTTCAGGCTGGGACTCGAACCCAGGGCCACTCGCTTGGAAGCCTAACACTCTAGCCATTAGTCTATGGGAGCACTGTCGGTGGGAGTTTTAAATATAATAAAAACAAAAAATGCACCTTGGTAATTGTTTATTTAAACACTTTGAAATCTTCGTGTCGAAAAATTAAACTGACTCAGAATTTTCTTCCCTACATAAATAATCAATAATTGCAAAGGAAAGAAATTGAAAAAAAACGAATTTTCAAATTAGGAAAGAAATATATACATTGAAGATATTCGCTCCGGCTGGGACTCGAACCCAGGCCCCTCGCTTGGAAGACCAGCGGTCTAGCCATTAGGCTATCGGAGTTCTGTCGAGCGGAGTCTTACTGCCTGACTGATACTGCCTGACTGACAGACTGACTCACTGACTGACTGATAATGACTGACTGACTCACTGACTGACCGAGACTGACTGACTAACTGCCTGACTGACTGAGACTGGACTGACTGACTGACTGACTGACTAACTGACTGACTGAGACTGACTGACTGACTGCTTGACTACCTGACTGACTGCTTGACTACCTGACTGACTGCTTGACTGACTAACTGACTGGACAGGACTGACCGACTGACTGACTGACAGACTGACTGAATAAGGATGACTGACAGACTGACTGAATAAGGCTGACTGACTGACTGACTGACAGACTGACTGAATAAGGCTGACCGACTGACTGACTGCCTGACTGACTGACTGACTGAATGACTGACTGACTGACTGACCGAGACTGACTGACTGACGGACTGAGACTGGACTGGACTGACTGACTGACTGACTGACTGACTGAGACTGACTGACTGCTTTAGTGACTAACTGATTGCACAGGACTGACCGACTGACTGACTGACTGACTGCCTGACTGACTGACTGACTGACTGAGACTAAATGACTGACTGCTTGACTGACTGGCTGAAGGACTAACTGACTGACTGAGTGACTGACTGACTGGACTGACTGACTGAGACTGAATGACTGAGTGCTTGACTGATTGACTGTCAGACTGACTGACTGACTTCGCAAAAGGGAAAAATAAAAAAAAAGAATTATAAAATTAGAAAAAAATATTTGCATTTAAGATTTCCTTTCCGGCTGGGATATGAACCCAGGGCGACACTCATGGAAGCCCAACGCTCTCGCCAATATACTATCAGATCTTTGTTGATCGGTGTCCTAATTATAATAAAAACAAAAAATGCACCTTAGTAATTATTGATCTAAAATCTTTGAAATCTAAAGGTCGAATGATTAAACTGACTCAGAATTTTCTTCCGTACATAAATAATCCATATTTGCAAAAGAAAGAAATTGAAAAAAAAAGAATCTTCAAATTAGAAGAGAAATATATACATGGAAGATTTTCGTTCCGGCCGGGACTCGAACCCAGTACCACGCGCTTGGAACCCAACGGTCTAGCCATTAGGCTATCGGAGCTCGGTCGATGGAAGTCTTAAATATAATAAAAACAAAAAATGCACCTTGGTAATTATTGATTCAAACACTTTGAAATTTACAGGTCGAATAATTAAACTGACTCAGAATTTTTCTCCCAACATAAATAATCAATATTCGCAAAAGAGAAAAATTAAAAAAAAAAGAAGAAGAAATTTCAAATTAGAAACTAGAAGTATACGTTGAAGATTTTCGTTCAGGCTGGGACTCGAACCCAGGGCCACTCGCTTGGAAGCCTAACACTCTAGCCATTAGTCTATGGGAGCTCTGTCGGTGGGAGTTTTAAATATAATAAAAACAAAAAATGCACCTTGGTAATTGTTTATTTAAACACTTTGAAATCTTCGTGTCGAAAAATTAAACTGACTCAGAATTTTCTTCCCTACATAAATAATCAATAATTGCAAAGGAAAGAAATTGAAAAAAAAAAAGAATTTTCAAATTAGAAAAGAAATATATACATTGAAGATATTCGCTCCGGCTGGGACTTGAACCCAGGCCACTCGCTTGGAAGACCAGCGGTCTAGCCATTAGGCTATCGGAGTTCTGTCGAGCGGAGTCTTACTGCCTGACTGATACTGCCTGACTGACAGACTGACTCACTGACTGACTGACTCACTGACTGACCGAGACTGACTGACTAACTGCCTGACTGACTGAGACTGGACTGACTGACTGACTGACTGACTGACTGACTAACTGACTGACTGAGACTGACTGACTGACTGCTTGACTCTCTGACTGGCTATTTCACTGACTGACTGAATGACTAAATGACTGACTGACACTGACTGACTGACTGCTTGACTACCTGACTGACTGCTTGACTGACTAACTGACTGGACAGGACTGACCGACTGACTGACTGACAGACTGACTGAATAAGGATGACTGACAGACTGACTGAATAAGGCTGACTGACTGACTGACTGACAGACTGACTGAATAAGGCTGACCGACTGACTGACTGCCTGACTGACTGACTGACTGAATGACTGACTGACTGACTGACCGAGACTGACTGACTGACTGACTGAGACTGGACTGGACTGACTGACTGACTGACTGACTGAGACTGACTGACTGCTTTAGTGACTAACTGACAGCACAGGACTGACCGACTGACTGACTGACTGACTGCCTGACTGACTGACTGACTGAATGACTGACTGACTGAGACTAAATGACTGACTGCTTGACTGACTGGCTGAAGGACTAACTGACTGACTGAGTGACTGACTGACTGGACTGACTGACTGAGACTGAATGACTGAGTGCTTGACTGATTGACTGTCAGACTGACTGACTGACTTCGCAAAAGGGAAAAATAAAAAAAAAAGAATTATAAAATTAGAAAAAAATATTCGCATTTAAGATTTCCTTTCCGGCTGGGATTTGAACCCAGGGCGACACTCATGAAAGCCCAACGCTCTCGCCAATATACTATCGGATCTCTGTTGATCGGTGTCTTAATTATAATAAAAACAAAAAATGCACCTTAGTAATTATTGATCTAAAATCTTTGAAATCTAAAGGTCGAATGATTAAACTGACTCAGAATTTTCTTCCGTACATAAATAATCCATATTTGCAAAAGAAAGAAATTGAAAAAAAAAAGAATCTTCAAATTAGAAGAGAAATATATACATGGAAGATTTTCGTTCCGGCCGGGACTCGAACCCAGTACCACGCGCTTGGAACCCAACGGTCTAGCCATTAGGCTATCGGAGCTCTGTCGATGGAAGTCTTAAATATAATAAAAACAAAAAATGCACCTTGGTAATTATTGATTCAAACACTTTGAAATTTACAGGTCGAATAATTAAACTGACTCAGAATTTTTCTCCCTACATAAATAATCAATATTCGCAAAAGAGAAAAATTAAAAAAAAAAGAAGAAGAAATTTCAAATTAGAAACTAAAAGTATACATTGAAGATTTTCGTTCAGGCTGGGACTCGAACCCAGGGCCACTCGCTTGGAAGCCTAACACTCTAGCCATTAGTCTATGGGAGCACTGTCGGTGGGAGTTTTAAATATAATAAAAACAAAAAATGCACCTTGGTAATTGTTTATTTAAACACTTTGAAATCTTCGTGTCGAAAAATTAAACTGACTCAGAATTTTCTTCCCTACATAAATAATCAATAATTGCAAAGGAAAGAAATTGAAAAAAAACGAATTTTCAAATTAGGAAAGAAATATATACATTGAAGATATTCGCTCCGGCTGGGACTCGAACCCAGGCCCCTCGCTTGGAAGACCAGCGGTCTAGCCATTAGGCTATCGGAGTTCTGTCGAGCGGAGTCTTACTGCCTGACTGATACTGCCTGACTGACAGACTGACTCACTGACTGACTGATAATGACTGACTGACTCACTGACTGACCGAGACTGACTGACTAACTGCCTGACTGACTGAGACTGGACTGACTGACTGACTGACTGACTAACTGACTGACTGAGACTGACTGACTGACTGCTTGACTACCTGACTGACTGCTTGACTGACTAACTGACTGGACAGGACTGACCAACTGACTGACTGACAGACTGACTGAATAAGGATGACTGACAGACTGACTGAATAAGGCTGACTGACTGACTGACTGACAGACTGACTGAATAAGGCTGACCGACTGACTGACTGCCTGACTGACTGACTGACTGAATGACTGACTGACTGACTGACCGAGACTGACTGACTGACTGACTGAGACTGGACTGGACTGACTGACTGACTGACTGACTGAGACTGACTGACTGCTTTAGTGACTAACTGATTGCACAGGACTGACCGACTGACTGACTGACTGACTGCCTGACTGACTGACTGACTGACTGAGACTAAATGACTGACTGCTTGACTGACTGGCTGAAGGACTAACTGACTGACTGAGTGACTGACTGACTGGACTGACTGACTGAGACTGAATGACTGAGTGCTTGACTGATTGACTGTCAGACTGACTGACTGACTTCGCAAAAGGGAAAAATAAAAAAAAAAGAATTATAAAATTAGAAAAAAATATTTGCATTTAAGATTTCCTTTCCGGCTGGGATATGAACCCAGGGCGACACTCATGGAAGCCCAACGCTCTCGCCAATATACTATCAGATCTTTGTTGATCGGGGTCCTAATTATAATAAAAACAAAAAATGCACCTTAGTAATTATTGATCTAAAATCTTTGAAATCTAAAGGTCGAATGATTAAACTGACTCAGAATTTTCTTCCGTACATAAATAATCCATATTTGCAAAAGAAAGAAATTGAAAAAAAAAATCTTCAAATTAGAAGAGAAATATATACTTGGAAGATTTTCGTTCCGGCCGGGACTCGAACCCAGTACCACGCGCTTGGAACCCAACGGTCTAGCCATTAGGCTATCGGAGCTCTGTCGATGGAAGTCTTAAATATAAAAAAAACAAAAAATGCACCTTGGTAATTATTGATTCAAACACTTTGAAATTTACAGGTCGAATAATTAAACTGACTCAGAATTTTTCTCCCAACATAAATAATCAATATTCGCAAAAGAGAAAAATTAAAAAAAAAAGAAGAAGAAATTTCAAATTAGAAACTAGAAGTATACGTTGAAGATTTTCGTTCAGGCTGGGACTCGAACCCAGGGCCACTCGCTTGGAAGCCTAACACTCTAGCCATTAGTCTATGGGAGCTCTGTCGGTGGGAGTTTTAAATATAATAAAAACAAAAAATGCACCTTGGTAATTGTTTATTTAAACACTTTGAAATCTTCGTGTCGAAAAATTAAACTGACTCAGAATTTTCTTCCCTACATAAATAATCAATAATTGCAAAGGAAAGAAATTGAAAAAAAAAAAGAATTTTCAAATTAGAAAAGAAATATATACATTGAAGATATTCGCTCCGGCTGGGACTCGAACCCAGGCCACTCGCTTGGAAGACCAGCGGTCTAGCCATTAGGCTATCGGAGTTCTGTCGAGCGGAGTCTTACTGCCTGACTGATACTGCCTGACTGACAGACTGACTCACTGACTGACTGACTCACTGACTGACCGAGACTGACTGACTAACTGCCTGACTGACTGAGACTGGACTGACTGACTGACTGACTGACTGACTGACTAACTGACTGACTGAGACTGACTGACTGACTGCTTGACTCTCTGACTGGCTATTTCACTGACTGACTGAATGACTAAATGACTGACTGACACTGACTGACTGACTGCTTGACTACCTGACTGACTGCTTGACTGACTAACTGACTGGACAGGACTGACCGACTGACTGACTGACAGACTGACTGAATAAGGCTGACTGACTGACTGACTGACAGACTGACTGAATAAGGCTGACCGACTGACTGACTGCCTGACTGACTGACTGACTGAATGACTGACTGACTGACTGACCGAGACTGACTGACTGACTGACTGAGACTGGACTGGACTGACTGACTGACTGACTGACTGAGACTGACTGACTGCTTTAGTGACTAACTGACTGCACAGGACTGACCGACTGACTGACTGACTGACTGCCTGACTGACTGACTGACTGAATGACTGACTGACTGAGACTAAATGACTGACTGCTTGACTGACTGTCTGAAAGACTAACTGAGTGACTGACTGACTGGACTGACTGACTGAGACTGAATGACTGAGTGCTTGACTGATTGACTGTCAGACTGACTGACTGACTTCGCAAAAGGGAAAAATAAAAAAAAAAGAATTATAAAATTAGAAAAAAATATTTGCATTTAAGATTTCCTTTCCGGCCGGGACTCGAACCCAGTACCACGCGCTAGGAACCCAACGGTCTAGCCATTAGGCTATCGGAGCTCTGTCGATGGAAGTCTTAAATATAATAAAAACAAAAAATGCACCTTGGTAATTATTGATTCAAACACTTTGAAATTTACAGGTAGAATAATTAAACTGACTCAGAATTTTTCTCCCTACATAAATAATCAATATTCGCAAAAGAGAAAAATTAAAAAAAAAGAAGAAGAAATTTCAAATTAGAAACTAAAAGTATACATTGAAGATTTTCGTTCAGGCTGGGACTCGAACCCAGGGCCACTCGCTTGGAAGCCTAACACTCTAGCCATTAGTCTATGGGAGCTCTGTCGGTGGGAGTTTTAAATATAATAAAAACAAAAAATGCACCTTGGTAATTGTTTATTTAAACACTTTGAAATCTTCGTGTCGAAAAATTAAACTGACTCAGAATTTTCTTCCCTACATAAATAATCAATAATTGCAAAGGAAAGAAATTGAAAAAAAAAAGAATTTTCAAATTAGAAAAGAAATATATACATTGAAGATATTCGCTCCGGCTGGGACTCGAACCCAGGCCACTCGCTTGGAAGACCAGCGGTCTAGCCATTAGGCTATCGGAGTTCTGTCGAGCGGAGTCTTACTGCCTGACTGATACTGCCTGACTGACAGACTGACTCACTGACTGACTGATACTGACTGACTGATACTGACTGACTGACTCACTGACTGACCGAGACTGACTGACTGACTGACTGACTGACTGACTGACTGACTAACTGACTGACTGCTTGACTCTCTGACTGGCTATTTCACTGACTGACTGAATGACTAAATGACTGACTGACACTGACTGACTGACTGCTTGACTACCTGACTGACTGCTTGACTGACTAACTGACTGGACAGGACTGACCGACTGACTGACTGACAGACTGACTGAATAAGGATGACTGACAGACTGACTGAATAAGGCTGACTGACTGACTGACTGACTGACTGAATGACTGACTGACTGAGACTAAATGACTGACTGACTGACTGACTGGCTGAAGGACTAACTGACTGACTGAGTGACTGACTGACTGGACTGACTGACTGAGACTGAATGACTGAGTGCTTGACTGATTGACTGTCAGACTGACTGACTGACTTCGCAAAAGGGAAAAATAAAAAAAAAGAATTATAAAATTAGAAAAAAATATTTGCATTTAAGATTTCCTTTCCGGCTGGGATTTGAACCCAGGGCGACACTCATATAAGCCCAACGCTCTCGCCAATATACTATCGGATCTCTGTTGATCGGTGTCTTAATTATAATAAAAACAAAAAATGCACCTTAGTAATTATTGATCTAAAATCTTTGAAATCTAAAGGTCGAATGATTAAACTGACTCAGAATTTTCTTCCGTACATAAATAATCCATATTTGCAAAAGAAAGAAATTGAAAAAAAAAAAAGAATCTTCAAATTAGAAGAGAAATATATACATGGAAGATTTTCGTTCCGGCCGAGACTCGAACCCAGTACCACGCGCTTGGAACCCAACGGTCTAGCCATTAGGCTATCGGAGCTCTGTCGACGGAAGTCTTAAATATAATAAAAACAAAAAATGCACCTTGGTAATTATTGATTCAAACACTTTGAAATTTACAGGTCGAATAATTAAACTGACTCAGAATTTTTCTCCCTACATAAATAATCAATATTCGCAAAAGAGAAAAATTAAAAAAAAAAAGAAGAAGAAATTTCAAATTAGAAACTAAAAGCATACATTGAAGATTTTCGTTCAGGCTGGGACTCGAACCCAGGGCCACTCGCTTGGAAGCCTTACACTCTAGCCATTAGTCTATGGGAGCTCTGTCGGTGGGAGTTTTAAATATAATAAAAACAAAAAATGCACCTTGGTAATTGTTTATTTAAACACTTTGAAATCTTCGTGTCGAAAAATTAAACTGACTCAAAATTTTCTTCCCTACATAAATAATTAATAATTGCAAAGGAAAGAAATTGAAAAAAAAAAGAATTTTCAAATTAGAAAAGAAATATATACATTGAAGATATTCGCTCCGGCTGGGACTCGAACCCAGGCCACTCGCTTGGAAGACCAGCGGTCTAGCCATTAGGCTATCGGAGTTCTGTCGAGCGGAGTCTTACTGCCTGACTGATACTGCCTGACTGACAGACTGACTCACTGACTGACTGATACTCACTGACTGACTCACTGACTGACCGAGACTGACTGACTGACTGACTGACTGACTGACTAACTGACTGACTGCTTGACTCTCTGACTGGCTATTTCACTGACTGACTGAATGACTAAATGACTGACTGACACTGACTGACTGACTGCTTGACTACCTGACTGACTGCTTGACTGACTAACTGACTGGACAGGACTGACCGACTGACTGACTGACAGACTGACTGAATAAGGATGACTGACAGACTGACTGAATAAGGCTGACTGACTGACTGACTGACTGACTGAATGACTGACTGACTGAGACTAAATGACTGACTGCTTGACTGACTGGCTGAAGGACTAACTGACTGACTGAGTGACTGACTGACTGGACTGACTGACTGAGACTGAATGACTGAGTGCTTGACTGATTGACTGTCAGACTGACTGACTGACTTCGCAAAAGGGAAAAATAAAAAAAAAAGAATTATAAAATTAGAAAAAAATATTTGCATTTAAGATTTATTTTCCGGCTGGGATTTGAACCCAGGGCGACACTCATGGAAGCCCAACGCTCTCGCCAATATACTATCGGATCTCTGTTGATCGGTGTCTTAATTATAATAAAAACAAAAAATGCACCTTAGTAATTATTGATCTAAAATCTTTGAAATCTAAAGGTCGAATGATTAAACTGACTCAGAATTTTCTTCCGTACATAAATAATCCATATTTGCAAAAGAAAGAAATTGAAAAAAAAAAGAATCTTCAAATTAGAAGAGAAATATATACATGGAAGATTTTCGTTCCGGCCGGGACTCGAACCCAGTACCACGCGCTTGGAACCCAACGGTCTAGCCATTAGGCTATCGGAGCTCTGTCGACGGAAGTCTTAAATATAATAAAAACAAAAAATGCACCTTGGTAATTATTGATTCAAACACTTTGAAATTTACAGGTCGAATAATTAAACTGACTCAGAATTTTTCTCCCTACATAAATAATCAATATTCGCAAAAGAGAAAAATTAAAAAAAAAAAGAAGAAGAAATTTCAAATTAGAAACTAAAAGTATACATTGAAGATTTTCGTTCAGGCTGGGACTCGAACCCAGGGCCACTCGCTTGGAAGCCTAACACTCTGGCCATTAGTCTATGGGAGCTCTGTCGGTGGGAGTTTTAAATATAATAAAAACAAAAAATGCACCTTGGTAATTGTTTATTTAAACACTTTGAAATCTTCGTGTCGAAAAATTAAACTGACTCAAAATTTTCTTCCCTACATAAATAATCAATAATTGCAAAGGAAAGAAATTGAAAAAAAAAAGAATTTTCAAATTAGAAAAGAAATATATACATTGAAGATATTCGCTCCGGCTGGGACTCGAACCCAGGCCACTCGCTTGGAAGACCAGCGGTCTAGCCATTCGGCTATCGGAGTTCTGTCGAGCGGAGTCTTACTGCCTGACTGATACTGCCTGACTGACTGATACTGACTGACTGACTCACTGACTGACCGAGACTGACTGACTAACTGCCTGACTGACTGAGACTGGACTGACTGACTGACTGACTGACTGACTAACTGACTGACTGAGACTGACTGACTGACTGCTTGACTCTCTGACTGGCTATTTCACTGACTGACTGAATGACTAAATGACTGACTGACACTGACTGACTGACTGCTTGACTACCTGACTGACTGCTTGACTGACTAACTGACTGGACAGGACTGACCGACTGACTGACTGACAGACTGACTGAATAAGGATGACTGACAGACTGACTGAATAAGGATGACTGACTGACTGACTGACAGACTGACTGAATAAGGCTGACCGACTGACTGACTGCCTGACTGACTGACTGACTGAATGACTGACTGACTGACTGACCGAGACTGACTGACTGACTGACTGAGACTGGACTGGACTGACTGACTGACTGACTGACTGAGACTGACTGACTGCTTTAGTGACTAACTGACTGCACAGGACTGACCGACTGACTGACTGAATGACTGACTGACTGAGACTAAATGACTGACTGCTTGACTGACTGGCTGAAGGACTAACTGACTGACTGAGTGACTGACTGACTGGACTGACTGACTGAGACTGAATGACTGAGTGCTTGACTGATTGACTGTCAGAATGACTGACTGACTTCGTAAAAGGGAAAAATAAAAAAAAAGATTTATAAAATTAGAAAAAAATATTTGCATTTAAGATTTCCTTTCCGGCCGGGACTCGAACCCAGTACCACGCGCTAGGAACTCAACGGTCTAGCCATTAGGCTATCGGAGCTCTGTCGATGGAAGTCTTAAATATAATAAAAACAAAAAATGCACCTTGGTAATTATTGATTCAAACACTTTGAAATTTACAGGTCGAATAATTAAACTGACTCAGAATTTTTCTCCCTACATAAATAATCAATATTCGCAAAAGAGAAAAATTAAAAAAAAAAGAAGAAGAAATTTCAAATTAGAAACTAAAAGTATACATTGAAGATTTTCGTTCAGGCTGGGACTCGAACCCAGGGCCACTCGCTTGTAAGCCTAACACTCTAGCCATTAGTCTATGGGAGCTCTGTCGGTGGGAGTTTTAAATATAATAAAAACAAAAAATGCACCTTGGTAATTGTTTATTCAAACACTTTGAAATCTTCGTGTCGAAAAATTAAACTCACTCAGAATTTTCTTCCCTACATAAATAATCAATAATTGCAAAGGAAAGAAATTGAAAAAAAAAGAATTTTCAAATTAGAAAAGAAATATATACATTGAAGATATTCGCTCCGGCTGGGACTCGAACCCAGGCCACTCGCTTGGAAGACCAGCGGTCTAGCCATTAGGCTATCGGAGTTCTATCGAGCGGAGTCTTACTGCCTGACTGATACTGCCTGACTGACAGACTGACTCACTGACTGACTGATACTGACTGACTGACTCACTGACTGACCGAGACTGACTGACTATTTGCCTGACTGACTGAGACTGGACTGACTGACTGACTGACTGACTGACTGACTAACTGACTGACTGAGACTGACTGACTGACTGCTTGACTCTCTGACTGGCTATTTCACTGACTGACTGAATGACTAAATGACTGACTGACACTGACTGACTGACTGCTTGACTACCTGACTGACTGCTTGACTGACTAACTGACTGGACAGGACTGACCGACTGACTGACTGACAGACTGACTGAATAAGGATGACTGACAGACTGACTGAATAAGGCTGACTGACTGACTGACTGACAGACTGACTGAATAAGGCTGACCGACTCACTGACTGCCTGACTGACTGACTGACTGAGACTGGACTGGACTGACTGACTGACTGACTGACTGAGACTGACTGACTGAGACTGACTGACTGCTTTAGTGACTAACTGACTGCACAGGACTGACCGACTGACTGACTGACTGACTGCCTGACTGACTGACTGACTGACTGAATGACTGACTGACTGAGACTAAATGACTGACTGCTTGACTGACTGGCTGAAGGACTAACTGACTGACTGAGTGACTGACTGACTGGACTGACTGACTGAGACAGAATGACTGAGTGCTTGACTGATTGACTGTCAGACTGACTGACTGACTTCGCAAAAGGGAAAAATAAAAAAAAAAGAATTATAAAATTAGAAAAAAATATTTGCATTTAAGATTTCCTTTCCGGCTGGGATTTGAACCCAGGGCGACACTCATGGAAGCCCAACGCTCTCGGCAATATACTATCGGATCTCTGTTGATCGGTGTCTTAATTATAATAAAAACAAAAAATGCACCTTAGTAATTATTGATCTAAAATCTTTGAAATCTAAAGGTCGAATGATTAAACTGACTCAGAATTTTCTTCCGTACATAAATAATCCATATTTTCAAAAGAAAGAAATTGAAAAAAAAAAGAATCTTCAAATTAGAAGAGAAATATATACATGGAAGATTTTCGTTCCGGCCGGGACTCGAACCCAGTACCACGCGCTTGGAACCCAACGGTCCAGCCATTAGGCTATCGGAGCTCTGTCGATGGAAGTCTTAAATATAATAAAAACAAAAAATGCACCTTGGTAATTATTGATTCAAACACTTTGAAATTTACAGGTCGAATAATTAAACTGACTCAGAATTTTTCTCCCTACATAAATAATCAATATTCGCAAAAGAGAAAAATTAAAAAAAAATGAAGAAGAAATTTCAAATTAGAAACTAAAAGTATACATTGAAGATTTTCGTTCAGGCTGGGACTCGAACCCAGGGCCACTCGCTTGGAAGCCTAACACTCTAGCCATTAGTCTATGGGAGCTCTGTCGGTGGGAGTTTTAAATATAATAAAAACAAAAAATGCACCTTGGTAATTGTTTATTTAAACACTTTGAAATCTTCGTGTCGAAAAATTAAACTGACTCAGAATTTTCTTCCCTACATAAATAATCAATAATTGCAAAGGAAAGAAATTGAAAAAAAAAGAATTTTCAAATTAGAAAAGAAATATATACATTGAAGATATTCGCTCCGGCTGGGACTCGAACCCAGGCCACTCGCTTGGAAGACCAGCGGTCTAGCCATTAGGCTATCGGAGTTCTGTCGAGCGGAGTCTTACTGCCTGACTGATACTGCCTGACTGACAGACTGACTCACTGACTGACTGATACTGACTGACTGACTCACTGACTGACCGAGACTGACTGACTAACTGCCTGACTGACTGAGACTGGACTGACTGACTGACTGACTGACTGACTGACTAACTGACTGACTGAGACTGACTGACTGACTGCTTGACTCTCTGACTGGCTATTTCACTGACTGACTGAATGACTAAATGACTGACTGACACTGACTGACTGACTGCTTGACTACCTGACTGACTGCTTGACTGACTAACTGACTGGACAGGACTGACCGACTGACTGACTGACAGACTGACTGAATAAGGATGACTGACAGACTGACTGAATAAGGTTGACTGACTGACTGACTGACTGACTGAATGACTGACTGACTGACTGACCGAGACTGACTGACTGACTGACTGAGACTGGACTGGACTGACTGACTGACTGACTGACTGAGACTGACTGACTGCTTTAGTGACTAACTGACTGCACAGGACTGACCGACTGACTGACTGACTGCCTGACTGACTGAATGACTGACTGACTGAGACTAAATGACTGACTGCTTGACTGACTGGCTGAAGGACTAACTGACTGACTGAGTGACTGACTGACTGGACTGACTGACTGAGACTGAATGACTGAGTGCTTGACTGATTGACTGTCAGACTGACTGACTGACTTCGCAAAAGGGAAAAATAAAAAAAAAGAATTATAAAATTAGAAAAAAATATTTGCATTTAAGATTTCCTTTCCGGCTGGGATTTGAACCCAGGGCGACACTCATGGAAGCCCAACGCTCTCGCCAATATACTGTCGGATCTCTGTTGATCGGTGTCTTAATTATAATAAAAACAAAAAATGCACCTTAGTAATTATTGATCTAAAATCTTTGAAATCTAAAGGTCGAATGATTAAACTGACTCAGAATTTTCTTCCGTACATAAATAATCCATATTTGCAAAAGAAAGAAATTGAAAAAAAAAGAATCTTCAAATTAGAAGAGAAATATATACATGAAAGATTTTCGTTCCGGCCGGGACTCGAACCCAGTACCACGCGCTTGGAACCCAACGGTCTAGCCATTAGGCTATCGGAGCTCTGTCGATGGAAGTCTTAAATATAATAAAAACAAAAAATGCACCTTGGTAATTATTGATTCAAACACTTTGAAATTTACAGGTCGAATAATTAAACTGACTCAGAATTTTTCTCCCTACATAAATAATCAATATTCGCAAAAGAGAAAAATTAAAAAAAAAGAAGAAGAAATTTCAAATTAGAAACTAAAAGTATACATTGAATATTTTCGTTCAGGCTGGGACTCGAACCCAGGGCCACTCGCTTGGAAGCCTAACACTCTAGCCATTAGTCTATGGGAGCTCTGTCGGTGGGAGTTTTAAATATAATAAAAACAAAAAATGCACCTTGGTAATTGTTTATTTAAACACTTTGAAATCTTCGTGTCGAAAAACTAAACTGACTCAGAATTTTCTTCCCTACATAAATAATCAATAATTGCAAAGGAAAGAAATTGAAAAAAAAAAAAAATTTCAAATTAGAAAAGAAATATACACATTGAAGATATTCGCTCCGGCTGGGACTCGAACCCAGGCCACTCGCTTGGAAGACCAGCGGTCTAGCCATTAGGCTATCGGAGTTCTGTCGAGCGGAGTCTTACTGCCTGACTGATACTGCCTGACTGACAGACTGACTCACTGACTGACTGATACTGACTGACTGACTCACTGACTGACCGAGACTGACTGACTAACTGCCTGACTGACTGAGACTGGACTGACTGACTGACTGACTGACTGACTGACTAACTGACTGACTGAGACTGACTGACTGACTGCTTGACTCTCTGACTGGCTATTTCACTGACTGACTGAATGACTAAATGACTGACTGACACTGACTGACTGACTGCTTGACTACCTGACTGACTGCTTGACTGACTAACTGACTGGACAGGACTGACCGACTGACTGACTGACAGACTGACTGAATAAGGATGACTGACAGACTGACTGAATAAGGCTGACTGACTGACTGACTGACAGACTGACTGACTGCCTGACTGAATGACTGACTGACTGACTGACCGAGACTGACTGACTGACTGACTGAGACTGGACTGGACTGACTGACTGACTGACTGACTAACTGACTGCACAGGACTGACCGACTGACTGACTGCCTGACTGACTGACTGACTGAATGACTGACTGACTGAGACTAAATGACTGACTGCTTGACTGACTGGCTGAAGGACTAACTGACTGACTGAGTGACTGACTGACTGGACTGACTGACTGAGACTGAATGACTGAGTGCTTGACTGATTGACTGTCAGACTGACTGACTGACTTCGCAAAAGGGAAAAAAAAAAAAAAAGAATTATAAAATTAGAAAAAAATATTTGCATTTAAGATTTCCTTTCCAGCTGGGATTTGAACCCAGGGCGACACTCATGGAAGCCCAACGCTCTCGCCAATATACTATTGGATCTCTGTTGACCGGTGTCTTAATTATAATAAAAACAAAAAATGCACCTTAGTAAATATTGATCTAAAATCTGTGAAATCTAAAGGTCGAATGATTAAACTGACTCAGAATTTTCTTCCGTACATAAATAATCCATATTTGCAAAAGAAAGAAATTGAAAAAAAAAAGAATCTTCAAATTAGAAGAGAAATATATACATGGAAGATTTTCGTTCCGGCCGGGACTCGAACCCAGTACCACGCGCTTGGAACCCAACGGTCTAGCCATTAGGCTATCGGAGCTCTGTCGATGGAAGTCTTAAATATAATAAAAACAAAAAATGCACCTTGGTAATTATTGATTCAAACACTTTGAAATTAACAGGTCGAATAATTAAACTGACTCAGAATTTTTCTCCCTACATAAATAATCAATATTCGCAAAAGAGAAAAATTAAAAAAAAAAGAAGAAGAAATTTCAAATTAGAAACTAAAAGTATACATTGAAGATTTTCGTTCAGGCTGGGACTCGAACCCAGGGCCACTCGCTTGGAAGCCTAACACTCTAGCCATTAGTCTATGGGAGCTCTGCCGGTGGGAGTTTTAAATATAATAAAAACAAAAAATGCACCTTGGTAATTGTTTATTTAAACACTTTGAAATCTTCGTGTCGAAAAATTAAACTGACTCAGAATTTTCTTCCCTACATAAATAATCAATAATTGCAAAGGAAAGAAATTGAAAAAAAAAAGAATTTTCAAATTAGAAAAGAAATATATACATTGAAGATATTCGCTCCGGCTGGGACTCGAACCCAGGCCACTCGCTTGGAAGACCAGCGGTCTAGCCATTAGGCTATCGGAGTTCTGTCGAGCGGAGTCTTACTGCCTGACTGATACTGCCTGACTGACAGACTGACTCACTGACTGACTGATACTGACTGACTGACTCACTGACTGACCGAGACTGACTGACTAACTGCCTGACTGACTGAGACTGGACTGACTGACTGACTGACTGACTGACTGACTAACTGACTGACTGAGACTGACTGACTGACTGCTTGACTCTCTGACTGGCTATTTCACTGACTGACTGAATGACTAAATGACTGACTGACACTGACTGACTGACTGCTTGACTACCTGACTGACTGCTTGACTGACTAACTGACTGGACAGGACTGACCGACTGACTGACTGACAGACTGACTGAATAAGGATGACTGACAGACTGACTGAATAAGGCTGACTGACTGACTGACTGACAGACTGACTGAATAAGGCTGACCGACTGACTGACTGCCTGACTGACTGACTGACTGAATGACTGACTGACAGACTGACCGAGACTGACTGACTGACTGACTGAGACTGGACTGGACTGACTGACTGACTGAGACTGACTGACTGCTTTAGTGACTAACTGACTGCACAGGACTGACCGACTGACTGACTGACTGACTGCCTGACTGACTGACTGACTGAATGACTGACTGACTGAGACTAAATGACTGACTGCTTGACTGACTGGCTGAAGGACTAACTGACTGACTGAGTGACTGACTGACTGCACTGACTGACTGAGACTGAATGACTGAGTGCTTGACTGATTGACTGTCAGACTGACTGACTGACTTCGCAAAAGGGAAAAATAAAAAAAAAAAGAATTATAAAATTAGAAAAAAATATTTGCATTTAAGATTTCCTTTCCGGCTGGGATTTGAACCCAGGCGACACTCATGGAAGCCCAACGCTCTCGCCAATATACTATCGGATCTCTGTTGATCGGTGTCTTAATTATAATAAAAACAAAAAATGCACCTTAGTAATTATTGATCTAAAATCTTTGAAATCTAAAGGTCGAATGATTAAACTGACTCAGAATTTTCTTCCGTACATAAATAATCCATATTTGCAAAAGAAAGAAATTGAAAAAAAAAAGAATCTTCAAATTAGAAGAGAAATATATACATGGAAGATTTTCGTTCCGGCCGGGACTCGAACCCAGTACCACGCGCTTGGAACCCAACGGTCTAGCCATTAGGCTATCGGAGCTCTGTCGATGGAAGTCTTAAATATAATAAAAACAAAAAATTCACCTTGGTAATTATTGATTCAAACACTTTGAAATTTACAGATCGAATAATTAAACTGACTCAGAATTTTTCTCCCTACATAAATAATCAATATTCGCAAAAGAGAAAAATTAAAAAAAAAAGAAGAAGAAATTTCAAATTAGAAACTAAAAGTATACATTGAAGATTTTCGTTCAGGCTGGGCCTCGAACCCAGGGCCACTCGCTTGGAAGCCTAACACTCTAGCCATTAGTCTATGGGAGCTCTGTCGGTGGGAGTTTTAAATATAATAAAAACAAAAAATGCACCTTGGTAATTGTTTATTTAAACACTTTGAAATCTTCGTGTCGAAAAATTAAACTGACTCAGAATTTTCTTCCCTACATAAATAATCAATAATTGCAAAGGAAAGAAATTGAAAAAAAAAAGAATTTTCAAATTAGAAAAGAAATATATACATTGAAGATATTCGCTCCGGCTGGGACTCGAACCCAGGCCACTCGCTTGGAAGACCAGCGGTCTAGCCATTAGGCTATCGGAGTTCTGTCGAGCGGAGTCTTACTGCCTGACTGATACTGCCTGACTGACTGACTGATACTGACTGACTGACTCACTGACTGACCGAGACTGACTGACTAACTGCCTGACTGACTGAGACTGGACTGACTGACTGACTGACTGACTGACTGACTAACTGACTGACTGAGACTGACTGACTGACTGCTTGACTCTCTGACTGGCTATTTCACTGACTGACTGAATGACTAAATGACTGACTGACACTGACTGACTGACTGCTTGACTACCTGACTGACTGCTTGACTGACTAACTGACTGGACAGGACTGACCGACTGACTGACTGACAGACTGACTGAATAAGGCTGACTGACTGACTGACTGACAGACTGACTGAATAAGGCTGACCGACTGACTGACTGCCTGACTGACTGACTGACTGAATGACTGACTGACTGACTGACCGAGACTGACTGACTGACTGACTGAGACTGGACTGGACTGACTGACTGACTGACTGCTTTAGTGACTAACTGACTGCACAGGACTGACCGACTGACTGACTGACTGACTGCCTGACTGACTGACTGACTGAATGACTGACTGACTGAGACTAAATGACTGACTGCTTGACTGACTGGCTGAAGGACTAACTGACTGACTGAGTGACTGACTGACTGGACTGACTGACTGAGACTGAATGACTGAGTGCTTGACTGATTGACTGTCAGACTGACTGACTGACTTCGCAAAAGGGAAAAATAAAAAGAAAAAGAATTATAAAATTAGAAAAAAATATTTGCATTTAAGATTTCCTTTCCGGCTGGGATTTGAACCCAGGGCGACACTCATGGAAGCCCAACGCTCTCGCCAATATACTATTGGATCTCTGTTGATCGGTGTCTCAATTATAATAAAAACAAAAAATGCACCTTAGTAATTATTGATCTAAAATCTTTGAAATCTATAGGTCGAATGATTAAACTGACTCAGAATTTTCTTCCGTACATAAATAATCCATATTTGCAAAAGAAAGAAATTGAAAAAAAAAAAAGAATCTTCAAATTAGAAGAGAAATATATACATGGAAGATTTTCGTTCCGGCCGGGACTCGAACCCAGTACCACGAGCTTGGAACCCAACGGTCTAGCCATTAGGCTATCGGAGCTCTGTCGATGGAAGTCTTAAATATAATAAAAACAAAAAATGCACCTTGGTAATTATTGATTCAAACACTTTGAAATTTACAGGTCGAATAATTAAACTGACTCAGAATTTTTCTCCCTACATAAATAATCAATATTCGCAAAAGAGAAAAATTAAAAAAAAAGAAGAAGAAATTTCAAATTAGAAACTAAAAGTATACATTGAAGATTTTCGTTCAGGCTGGGACTCGAACCCAGGGCCACTCGCTTGGAAGCCTAACACTCTAGCCATTAGTCTATGGGAGCTCTGTCGGTGGGAGTTTTAAATATAATAAAAACAAAAAATGCACCTTGGTAATTGTTCATTTAAACTCTTTGAAATCTTCGTGTCGAAAAATTAAACTGACTCAGAATTTTCTTCCCTACATAAATAATCAATAATTGCAAAGGAAAGAAATTAAAAAAAAAAAGAATTTTCAAATTAGAAAAGAAATATATACATTGAAGATATTCGCTCCGGCTGGGACTCGAACCCAGGCCACTCGCTTGGAAGACCAGCGGTCTAGCCATTAGGCTATCGGAGTTCTGTCGAGCGGAGTCTTACTGCCTGACTGACAGACTGACTCGCTGACTGACTGATACTGACTGACTGACTCACTGACAGACCGAGACTGACTGACTAACTGCCTGACTGACTGAGACTGGACTGACTGAGACTGGACTGACTGACTGACTGACTGACTAACTGACTGACTGAGACTGACTGACTGACTGCTTGACTCTCTGACTGGCTATTTCACTGACTGACTGAATGACTAAATGACTGACTGACACTGACTGACTGACTGCTTGACTACCTGACTGACTGCTTGACTGACTAACTGACTGGACAGGACTGACCGACTGACTGACTGACAGACTGACTGAATAAGGATGACTGACAGACTGACTGAATAAGGCTGACTGACTGACTGACTGACAGACTGACTGAATAAGGCTGACCGACTGACTGACTGCCTGACTGACTGAATGACTGACTGACTGACTGACTGACTGAGACTGGACTGGACTGACTGACTGACTGACTGACTGAGACTGACTGACTGCTTTAGTGACTAACTGACTGCACAGGACTGACCGACTGACTGACTGACTGACTGCCTGACTGACTGACTGACTGAATGACTGACTGACTGAGACTAAATGACTGACTGCTTGACTGACTGGCTGAAGGACTAACTGACTGACTGAGTGACTGACTGACTGGACTGACTGACTGAGACTGAATGACTGAGTGCTTGACTGATTGACTGTCAGACTGACTGACTGACTTCGCAAAAGGGAAAAATAAAAAAAAAAAGAATTATAAAATTAGAAAAAAATATTTGCATTTAAGATTTCCTTTCCGGCTGGGATTTGAACCCAGGGCGACACTCATGGAAGCCCAACGCTCTCGCCAATATACTATCGGATCTCTGTTGATCGGTGTCTTAATTATAATAAAAACAAAAAATGCACCTTAGTAATTATTGATCTAAAATCTTTGAAATCTAAAGGTCGAATGATTAAACTGACTCAGAATTTTCTTCCGTACATAAATAATCCATATTTTCAAAAGAAAGAAATTGAAAAAAAAAAGAATCTTCAAATTAGAAGAGAAATATATACATGGAAGATTTTCGTTCCGGCCGGGACTCGAACCCAGTACCACGCGCTTGGAACCCAACGGTCCAGCCATTAGGCTATCGGAGCTCTGTCGATGGAAGTCTTAAATATAATAAAAACAAAAAATGCACCTTGGTAATTATTGATTCAAACACTTTGAAATTTACAGGTCGAATAATTAAACTGACTCAGAATTTTTCTCCCTACATAAATAATCAATATTCGCAAAAGAGAAAAATTAAAAAAAAATGAAGAAGAAATTTCAAATTAGAAACTAAAAGTATACATTGAAGATTTTCGTTCAGGCTGGGACTCGAACCCAGGGCCACTCGCTTGGAAGCCTAACACTCTAGCCATTAGTCTATGGGAGCTCTGTCGGTGGGAGTTTTAAATATAATAAAAACAAAAAATGCACCTTGGTAATTGTTCATTTAAACTCTTTGAAATCTTCGTGTCGAAAAATTAAACTGACTCAGAATTTTCTTCCCTACATAAATAATCAATAATTGCAAAGGAAAGAAATTAAAAAAAAAAAGAATTTTCAAATTAGAAAAGAAATATATACATTGAAGATATTCGCTCCGGCTGGGACTCGAACCCAGGCCACTCGCTTGGAAGACCAGCGGTCTAGCCATTAGGCTATCGGAGTTCTGTCGAGCGGAGTCTTACTGCCTGACTGACAGACTGACTCGCTGACTGACTGATACTGACTGACTGACTCACTGACAGACCGAGACTGACTGACTAACTGCCTGACTGACTGAGACTGGACTGACTGAGACTGGACTGACTGACTGACTGACTGACTAACTGACTGACTGAGACTGACTGACTGACTGCTTGACTCTCTGACTGGCTATTTCACTGACTGACTGAATGACTAAATGACTGACTGACACTGACTGACTGACTGCTTGACTACCTGACTGACTGCTTGACTGACTAACTGACTGGACAGGACTGACCGACTGACTGACTGACAGACTGACTGAATAAGGATGACTGACAGACTGACTGAATAAGGCTGACTGACTGACTGACTGACAGACTGACTGAATAAGGCTGACCGACTGACTGACTGCCTGACTGACTGAATGACTGACTGACTGACTGACTGACTGAGACTGGACTGGACTGACTGACTGACTGACTGACTGAGACTGACTGACTGCTTTAGTGACTAACTGACTGCACAGGACTGACCGACTGACTGACTGACTGACTGCCTGACTGACTGACTGACTGAATGACTGACTGACTGAGACTAAATGACTGACTGCTTGACTGACTGGCTGAAGGACTAACTGACTGACTGAGTGACTGACTGACTGGACTGACTGACTGAGACTGAATGACTGAGTGCTTGACTGATTGACTGTCAGACTGACTGACTGACTTCGCAAAAGGGAAAAATAAAAAAAAAAAGAATTATAAAATTAGAAAAAAATATTTGCATTTAAGATTTCCTTTCCGGCCGGGACTCGAACCCAGTACCACGCGCGAGGAACCCAACGGTCTAGCCATTAGGCTATCGGAGCTCTGTCGATGGAAGTCTTAAATATAATAAAAACAAAAAATGCACCTTGGTAATTATTGATTCAAACACTTTGAAATTTACAGGTCGAATAATTAAACTGACTCAGAATTTTTCTCCCTACATAAATAATCAATATTCGCAAAAGAGAAAAATTAAAAAAAAAAGAAGAAGAAATTTCAAATTAGAAACTAAAAGTATACATTGAAGATTTTCGTTCAGGCTGGGACTCGAACCCAGGGCCACTCGCTTGGAAGCCTAACACTCTAGCCATTAGTCTATGGGAGCTCTGTCGGTGGGAGTTTTAAATATAATAAAAACAAAAAATGCACCTTGGTAATTGTTTATTTAAACACTTTGAAATCTTCGTGTCGAAAAATTAAACTGACTCAGAATTTTCTTCCCTACATAAATAATCAATAATTGCAAAGGAAAGAAATTGAAAAAAAAAAGAATTTTCAAATTAGAAAAGAAATATATACATTGAAGATATTCGCTCCGGCTGGGACTCGAACCCAGGCCACTCGCTTGGAAGACCAGCGGTCTAGCCATTAGGCTATCGGAGTTCTGTCGAGCGGAGTCTTACTGCCTGACTGATACTGCCTGACTGACAGACTGACTCACTGACTGACTGATACTGACTGACTGACTCACTGACTGACCGAGACTGACTGACTAACTGCCTGACTGACTGAGACTGGACTGACTGACTGACTGACTGACTGACTGACTAACTGACTGACTGAGACTGACTGACTGACTGCTTGACTCTCTGACTGGCTATTTCACTGACTGACTGAATGACTAAATGACTGACTGACACTGACTGACTGACTGCTTGACTACCTGACTGACTGCTTGACTGACTAACTGACTGGACAGGACTGACCGACTGACTGACTGACAGACTGACTGAATAAGGATGACTGACAGACTGACTGAATAAGGCTGACTGACTGACTGACTGACAGACTGACTGAATAAGGCTGACCGACTGACTGACTGCCTGACTGACTGACTGACTGACTGACTGACTGACTGAGACTGGACTGGACTGACTGACTGACTGACTGAGACTGACTGACTGCTTTAGTGACTAACTGACTGCACAGGACTGACCGACTGACTGACTGACTGCCTGACTGACTGACTGACTCACTGACTGACCGAGACTGACTGACTAACTGCCTGACTGACTGAGACTGGACTGACTGACTGACTGACTGACTGACTGACTAACTGACTGACTGAGACTGACTGACTGACTGCTTGACTCTCTGACTGGCTATTTCACTGACTGACTGAATGACTAAATAACTGACTGACACTGACTGACTGACTGCTTGACTACCTGACTGACTGCTTGACTGACTAACTGACTGGACAGGACTGACCGATTGACTGACTGACAGACTGACTGAATAAGGATGACTGACAGACTGACTGAATAAGGCTGACTGACTGACTGACTGACAGACTGACTGAATAAGGCTGACCGACTGACTGACTGCCTGACTGACTGACTGACTGAATGACTGACTGACTGACTGACCGAGACTGACTGACTGACTGACCGAGACTGACTGACTGACTGACTGAGACTGGACTGGACTGACTGACTGCTTTAGTGACTAACTGACTGCACAGGACTGACCGACTGACTGACTGACTGACTGCCTGACTGACTGACTGACTGAATGACTGACTGACTGAGACTAAATGACTGACTGCTTGACTGACTGGCTGAAGGACTAACTGACTGACTGAGTGACTGACTGACTGGACTGACTGACTGAGACTGAATGACTGAGTGCTTGACTGATTGACTGTCAGACTGACTGACTGACTTCGCAAAAGGGAAAAATAAAAAAAAAAAAGAATTATAAAATTAGAAAAAAATATTTGCATTTAAGATTTCCTTTCCGGCTGGGATTTGAACCCAGGGCGACACTCATGGAAGCCCAACGCTCTCGCCAATTTACTATCGGATCTCTGTTGATCGGTGTCTTAATTATAATAAAAACAAAAAATGCACCTTAGTAATTATTGATCTAAAATCTTTGAAATCTAAAGGTCGAATGATTAAACTGACTCAGAATTTTCTTCCGTACATAAATAATCCATATTTGCAAAAGAAAGAAATTGAAAAAAAAAAGAATCTTCAAATTAGAAGAGAAATATATACATGGAAGATTTTCGTTCCGGCCGGGACTCGAACCCAGTACCACGCGCTTGGGACCCAACGGTCTAGCCATTAGGCTATCGGAGCTCTGTCGATGGAAGTCTTAAATATAATAAAAACAAAAAATGCACCATGGTAATTATTGATTCAAACACTTTGAAATTTACAGGTCGAATAATTAAACTGACTCAGAATTTTTCTCCCTACATAAATAATCAATATTCGCAAAAGAGAAAAATTAAAAAAAAAGAAGAAGAAATTTCAAATTAGAAACTAAAAGTATACATTGAAGATTTTCGTTCAGGCTGGGACTCGAACCCAGGGCCACTCGCTTGGAAGCCTAACACTCTAGCCATTAGTCTATGGGAGCTCTGTCGGTGGGAGTTTTAAATATAATAAAAACAAAAAATGCACCTTGGTAATTGTTTATTTAAACACTTTGAAATCTTCGTGTCGAAAAATTAAACTGACTCAGAATTTTCTTCCCTACATAAATAATCAATAATTGCAAAGGAAAGAAATTGAAAAAAAAAAGAATTTTCAAATTAGAAAAGAAATATATACATTGAAGATATTCGCTCCGGCTGGGACTCGAACCCAGGCCACTCGCTTGGAAGACCAGCGGTCTAGCCATTAGGCTATCAGAGTTCTGTCGAGCGGAGTCTTACTGCCTAAATGATACTGCCTGACTGACAGACTGACTCACTGACTGACTGATACTGACTGACTGACTCACTGACTGACCGAGACTGACTGACTAACTGCCTGACTGACTGAGACTGGACTGACTGACTGACTGACTAACTGACTGACTGAGACTGACTGACTGACTGCTTGACTCTCTGACTGGCTATTTCACTGACTGACTGAATGACTAAATGACTGACTGACACTGACTGACTGACTGCTTGACTACCTGACTGACTGCTTGACTGACTAACTGACTGGACAGGACTGACCGACTGACAGACTGACAGACTGACTGAATAAGGATGACTGACAGACTGACTGAATAAGGCTGACTGACTGACTGACTGACAGACTGACTGAATAAGGCTGACCGACTGACTGACTGCCTGACTGACTGACTGACTGAATGACTGACTGACTGACTGACCGAGACTGACTGACTGACTGACTGAGACTGGACTGGACTGACTGACTGACTGACTGACTGCTTTAGTGACTAACTGACTGCACAGGACTGACCGACTGACTGACTGACTGACTGCCTGACTGACTGACAGACTGAATGACTGACTGACTGAGACTAAATGACTGACTGCTTGACTGACTGGCTGAAGGACTAACTGACTGACTGAGTGACTGACTGACTGGACTGACTGACTGAGACTGAATGACTGAGTGCTTGACTGATTGACTGTCAGACTGACTGACTGACTTCGCAAAAGGGAAAAATAAAAAAAAAAAGAATTATAAAATTAGAAAAAAATATTTGCATTTAAGATTTCCTTTCCGGCCGGGACTCGAACCCAGTACCACGCGCTAGGAACATAACGGTCTAGCCATTAGGCTATCGGAGCTCTGTCGATGGAAGTCTTAAATATAATAAAAACAAAAAATGCACCTTGGTAATTATTGATTCAAACACTTTGAAATTTACAGGTCGAATAATTAAACTGACTCAGAATTTTTCTCCCTACATAAATAATCAATATTCGCAAAAGAGAAAAATTAAAAAAAAAAAAAGAAGAAATTTCAAATTAGAAACTAAAAGTATACATTGAAGATTTTCGTTCAGGCTGGGACTCGAACCCAGGGCCACTCGCTTGGAAGCCTAACACTCTAGCCACTAGTCTATGGGAGCTCTGTCGGTGGGAGTTTTAAATATAATAAAAACAAAAAATGCACCTTGGTAATTGTTTATTTAAACACTTTGAAATCTTCGTGTCGAAAAATTAAACTGACTCAGAATTTTCTTCCCTACATAAATAATCAATAATTGCAAAGGAAAGAAATTGAAAAAAAAAAGAATTTTCAAATTAGAAAAGAAATATATACATTGAAGATATTCGCTCCGGCTGGGACTCGAACCCAGGCCACTCGCTTGGAAGACCAGCGGTCTAGCCATTAGGCTATCGGAGTTCTGTCGAGCGGAGTCTTACTGCCTGACTGATACTGCCTGACTGACAGACTGACTCACTGACTGACTGATACTGACTGACTGACTCACTGACTGACCGAGACTGACTGACTAACTGCCTGACTGACTGACTGACTGACTGACTGACTAACTGACTGACTGAGACTGACTGACTCACTGCTTGACTCTCTGACTGGCTATTTCACTGACTGACTGAATGACTAAATGACTGACTGACACTGACTGACTGACTGCTTGACTACCTGACTGACTGCTTGACTGACTAACTGACTGGACAGGACTGACCGACTGACTGACTGACAGACTGACTGAATAAGGCTGACCGACTGACTGACTGCCTGACTGACTGACTGACTGAATGACTGACTGACTGACTGACTGACCGAGACTGACTGACTGACTGACTGAGACTGGACTGGACTGACTGACTGACTGACTGACTGAGACTGACTGACTGCTTTAGTGACTAACTGACTGCACAGGACTGACCGACTGACTGACTGACTGACTGCCTGACTGACTGACTGACTGAATGACTGACTGACTGAGACTAAATGACTGACTGCTTGACTGACTGGCTGAAGGACTAACTGACTGACTGAGTGACTGACTGACTGGACTGACTGACTGAGACTGAATGACTGGTTGCTTGACTGATTGACTGTCAGACTGACTGACTGACTTCGCAAAAGGGAAAAATAAAAAAAAAAGAATTATAAAATTAGAAAAAAATATTTGCATTTAAGATTTCCATTCCGGCTGGGATTTGAACCCAGGGCGACACTCATGGAAGCCCAACGCTCTCGCCAATATACTATCGGATCTCTGTTGATCGGTGTCTTAATTATAATAAAAACAAAAAATGCACCTTAGTAATTATTGATCTAAAATCTTTGAAATCTAAATGTCGAATGATTAAACTGACTCAGAATTTTCTTCCGTACATAAATAATCCATATTTGCAAAAGAAAGAAATTGAAAAAAAAAAGAATCTTCAAATTAGAAGAGAAATATATACATGGAAGATTTTCGTTCCGGCCGGGACTCGAACCCAGTACCACGCGCTTGGAACCCAACGGTCTAGCCATTAGGCTATCGGAGCTCTGTCGATGGAAGTCTTAAATATAATAAAAACAAAAAATGCACCTTGGTAATTATTGATTCAAACACTTTGAAATTTACAGGTCGAATAATTAAACTGACTCAGAATTTTTCTCCCTACATAAATAATCAATATTCGCAAAAGAGAAAAATTAAAAAAAAAAAGAAGAAGAAATTTCAAATTAGAAACTAAAAGTATACATTGAAGATTTTCGTTCAGGCTGGGACTCGAACCCAGGGCCACTCGCTTGGAAGCCTAACACTCTAGCCATTAGTCTATGGGAGCTCTGTCGGTGGGAGTTTTAAATATAATAAAAACAAAAAATGCACCTTGGTAATTGTTTATTTAAACACTTTGAAATCTTCGTGTCGAAAAATTAAACTGACTCAGAATTTTCTTCCCTACATAAATAATCAATAATTGCAAAGGAAAGAAATTGAAAAAAAAAGAATTTTCAAATTAGAAAAGAAATATATACATTGAAGATATTCGCTCCGACTGGGACTCGAACCCAGGCCACTCGCTTGGAAGCCCAGCGGTCTAGCCATTAGGCTATCGGAGTTCTGTCGAGCGGAGTCTTACTGCCTGACTGATACTGCCTGACTGACAGACTGACTCACTGACTGACTGATACTGACTGACTGACTCACTGACTGACCGAGACTGACTGACTAACTGCCTGACTGACTGAGACTGGACTGACTGACTGACTGCTTGACTCTCTGACTGGCTATTTCACTGACTGACTGAATGACTAAATGACTAACTGACACTGACTGACTGACTGCTTGACTACCTGACTGACTGCTTGACTGACTAACTGACTGGACAGGACTGACCGACTGACTGACTGACTGACTGCCTGACTGACTGACAGACTGAATGACTGACTGACTGAGACTAAATGACTGACTGCTTGACTGACTGGCTGAAGGACTAACTGACTGACTGAGTGACTGACTGACTGGACTGACTGACTGAGACTGAATGACTGAGTGCTTGACTGATTGACTGTCAGACTGACTGACTGACTTCGCAAAAGGGAAAAATAAAAAAAAAAAGAATTATAAAATTAGAAAAAAATATTTGCATTTAAGATTTCCTTTCCGGCCGGGACTCGAACCCAGTACCACGCGCTAGGAACATAACGGTCTAGCCATTAGGCTATCGGAGCTCTGTCGATGGAAGTCTTAAATATAATAAAAACAAAAAATGCACCTTGGTAATTATTGATTCAAACACTTTGAAATTTACAGGTCGAATAATTAAACTGACTCAGAATTTTTCTCCCTACATAAATAATCAATATTCGCAAAAGAGAAAAATTAAAAAAAAAAGAAGAAGAAATTTCAAATTAGAAACTAAAAGTATACATTGAAGATTTTCGTTCAGGCTGGGACTCGAACCCAGGGCCACTCGCTTGGAAGCCTAACACTCTAGCCACTAGTCTATGGGAGCTCTGTCGGTGGGAGTTTTAAATATAATAAAAACAAAAAATGCACCTTGGTAATTGTTTATTTAAACACTTTGAAATCTTCGTGTCGAAAAATTAAACTGACTCAGAATTTTCTTCCCTACATAAATAATCAATAATTGCAAAGGAAAGAAATTGAAAAAAAAAAGAATTTTCAAATTAGAAAAGAAATATATACATTGAAGATATTCGCTCCGGCTGGGACTCGAACCCAGGCCACTCGCTTGGAAGACCAGCGGTCTAGCCATTAGGCTATCGGAGTTCTGTCGAGCGGAGTCTTACTGCCTGACTGATACTGCCTGACTGACAGACTGACTCACTGACTGACTGATACTGACTGACTGACTCACTGACTGACCGAGACTGACTGACTAACTGCCTGACTGACTGACTGACTGACTGACTGACTAACTGACTGACTGAGACTGACTGACTCACTGCTTGACTCTCTGACTGGCTATTTCACTGACTGACTGAATGACTAAATGACTGACTGACACTGACTGACTGACTGCTTGACTACCTGACTGACTGCTTGACTGACTAACTGACTGGACAGGACTGACCGACTGACTGACTGACAGACTGACTGAATAAGGCTGACCGACTGACTGACTGCCTGACTGACTGACTGACTGAATGACTGACTGACTGACTGACTGACCGAGACTGACTGACTGACTGACTGAGACTGGACTGGACTGACTGACTGACTGACTGACTGAGACTGACTGACTGCTTTAGTGACTAACTGACTGCACAGGACTGACCGACTGACTGACTGACTGACTGCCTGACTGACTGACTGACTGAATGACTGACTGACTGAGACTAAATGACTGACTGCTTGACTGACTGGCTGAAGGACTAACTGACTGACTGAGTGACTGACTGACTGGACTGACTGACTGAGACTGAATGACTGGTTGCTTGACTGATTGACTGTCAGACTGACTGACTGACTTCGCAAAAGGGAAAAATAAAAAAAAAAGAATTATAAAATTAGAAAAAAATATTTGCATTTAAGATTTCCATTCCGGCTGGGATTTGAACCCAGGGCGACACTCATGGAAGCCCAACGCTCTCGCCAATATACTATCGGATCTCTGTTGATCGGTGTCTTAATTATAATAAAAACAAAAAATGCACCTTAGTAATTATTGATCTAAAATCTTTGAAATCTAAATGTCGAATGATTAAACTGACTCAGAATTTTCTTCCGTACATAAATAATCCATATTTGCAAAAGAAAGAAATTGAAAAAAAAAAGAATCTTCAAATTAGAAGAGAAATATATACATGGAAGATTTTCGTTCCGGCCGGGACTCGAACCCAGAACCACGCGCTTGGAACCCAACGGTCTAGCCATTAGGCTATCGGAGCTCTGTCGATGGAAGTCTTAAATATAATAAAAACAAAAAATGCACCTTGGTAATTATTGATTCAAACACTTTGAAATTTACAGGTCGAATAATTAAACTGACTCAGAATTTTTCTCCCTACATAAATAATCAATATTCGCAAAAGAGAAAAATTAAAAAAAAAAAGAAGAAGAAATTTCAAATTAGAAACTAAAAGTATACATTGAAGATTTTCGTTCAGGCTGGGACTCGAACCCAGGGCCACTCGCTTGGAAGCCTAACACTCTAGCCATTAGTCTATGGGAGCTCTGTCGGTGGGAGTTTTAAATATAATAAAAACAAAAAATGCACCTTGGTAATTGTTTATTTAAACACTTTGAAATCTTCGTGTCGAAAAATTAAACTGACTCAGAATTTTCTTCCCTACATAAATAATCAATAATTGCAAAGGAAAGAAATTGAAAAAAAAAAGAATTTTCAAATTAGAAAAGAAATATATACATTGAAGATATTCGCTCCGACTGGGACTCGAACCCAGGCCACTCGCTTGGAAGCCCAGCGGTCTAGCCATTAGGCTATCGGAGTTCTGTCGAGCGGAGTCTTACTGCCTGACTGATACTGCCTGACTGACAGACTGACTCACTGACTGACTGATACTGACTGACTGACTCACTGACTGACCGAGACTGACTGACTAACTGCCTGACTGACTGAGACTGGACTGACTGACTGACTGCTTGACTCTCTGACTGGCTATTTCACTGACTGACTGAATGACTAAATGACTAACTGACACTGACTGACTGACTGCTTGACTACCTGACTGACTGCTTGACTGACTAACTGACTGGACAGGACTGACCGATTGACTGACTGACAGACTGACTGAATAAGGATGACTGACAGACTGACTGAATAAGGCTGACTGACTGACTGACTGACAGACTGACTGAATAAGGCTGACCGACTGACTGACTGCCTGACTGACTGACTGACTGAATGACTGACTGACTGACTGACCGAGACTGACTGACTGACTGACCGAGACTGACTGACTGACTGACTGAGACTGGACTGGACTGACTGACTGCTTTAGTGAATAACTGACTGCACAGGACTGACCGACTGACTGACTGACTGAATGACTGACTGACTGAGACTAAATGACTGACTGCTTGACTGACTGGCTGAAGGACTACCTGACTGACTGAGTGACTGACTGACTGGACTGACTGACTGAGACTGAATGACTGAGTGCTTGACTGATTGACTGTCAGACTGACTGACTGACTTCACAAAAGGGAAAAATAAAAAAAAAAAGAATTATAAAATTAGAAAAAAATATTTGCATTTAAGATTTCCTTTCCGGCTGGGATTTGAACCCAGGGCGACACTCATGGAAGCCCAACGCTCTCGCCAATATACTATCGGATCTCTGTTGATCGGTGTCTTAAATATAATAAAAACAAAAAAATCACCTTGGTAATTATTGATTCAAACACTTTGAAATTTACAGGTCGAATAATTAAACTGACTCAGAATTTTTCTCCCTATATAAATAATCAATATTCGCAAAAGAGAAAAATTAAAAAAAAAAGAAGAAGAAATTTCAAATTAGAAACTAAAAGTATACATTGAAGATTTTCGTTCAGGCTGGGACTCGAACCCAGGGCCACTCGCTTGGAAGCCTAACACTCTAGCCATTAGTCTATGGGAGCTCTGTCGGTGGGAGTTTTAAATATAATAAAAACAAAAAATGCACCTTGGTAATTGTTTATTTAAACACTTTGAAATCTTCGTGTCGAAAAATTAAACTGACTCAGAATTTTCTTCCCTACATAAATAATCAATAATTGCAAAGGAAAGAAATTGAAAAAAAAAGAATTTTCAAATTAGAAAAGAAATATATACATTGAAGATATTCGCTCCGGCTGGGACTCGAACCCAGGCCACTCGCTTGGAAGACCAGCGGTCTAGCCATTAGGCTATCGGAGTTCTGTCGAGCGGAGTCTTACTGCCTGACTGATACTGCCTGACTGACAGACTGACTCACTGACTGACTGATACTGACTGACTGACTCACTGACTGACCGAGACTGACTGACTAACTGCCTGACTGACTGAGACTGGACTGACTGACTGACTAACTGACTGACTGAGACTGACTGACTGAGACTGACTGACTGACAGCTTGACTCTCTCACTGGCTATTTCACTGACTGACTGAATGACTAAATGACTGACTGACACTGACTGACTGACTGCTTGACTACCTGACTGACTGCTTGACTGACTAACTGACTGGACAGGACTGACCGACTGACAGACTGACTGAATAAGGATGACTGACAGACTGACTGAATAAGGCTGACTGACTGACTGACTGACAGACTGACTGAATAAGGCTGACCGACTGACTGACTACCTGACTGACTGACTGACTGAATGACTGACTGACTGACTGACCGAGACTGACTGACTGACTGACTGAGACTGGACTGGACTGACTGACTGACTGACTAACTGAGACTGACTGACTGCTTTAGTGACTAACTGACTGCACAGGACTGACCGACTGACTGACTGACTGACTGCCTGACTGATTGACTGACTGAATGACTGACTGACTGAGACTAAATGACTGACTGCTTGACTGACTGGCTGAAGGACTAACTGACTGACTGAGTGACTGACTGACTGGACTGACTGACTGAGACTGAATGACTGAGTGCTTGACTGATTGACTGTCAGACTGACTGACTGACTTCGCAAAAGGGAAAAATAAAAAAAAGAAGAATTATAAAATAAGAAAAAAATATTTGCATTTAAGATTTCCTTTCCGGCTGGGATTTGAACCCAGGGCGACACTCATGGAAGCCCAACGCTCTCGCCAATATACTATCGGATCTCTGTTGATCGGTGTCTTAAATATAATAAAAACAAAAAATGCACCTTGGTAATTATTGATTCAAACACTTTGAAATTTACAGGTCGAATAATTAAACTGACTCAGAATTTTTCTCCCTACATAAATAATCAATATTCGCAAAAGAGAAAAATTTAAAAAAAAAGAAGAAGAAATTTCAAATTAGAAACTAAAAGTATACATTGAAGATTTTCGTTTAGGCTGGGACTCGAACCCAGGGCCACTCGCTTGGAAGCCTAACACTCAAGCCATTAGTCTATGGGAGCTCTGTCGGTGGGAGTTTTAAATATAATAAAAACAAAAAATGCACCTTGGTAATTGTTTATTTAAACACTTTGAAATCTTCGTGTCGAAAAATTAAACTGACTCAGAATTTTCTTCCCTACATAAATAATCAATAATTGCAAAGGAAAGAAATTGAAAAAAAAAAAAGAATTTTCAAATTAGAAAAGAAATATATACATTGAAGATATTCGCTCCGGCTGGGACTCGAACCCAGGCCACTCGCTTGGAAGACCAGCGGTCTAGCCATTAGGCTATCGGAGTTCTGTCGAGCGGAGTCTTACTGCCTGACTGATACTGCCTGACTGACAGACTGACTCACTGACTGACTGATACTGACTGACTGACTCACTGACTGACCGAGACTGACTGACTAACTGCCTGACTGACTGAGACTGGACTGACTGACTGACTGACTGACTGACTGACTAACTGACTGACTGAGACTGACTGACTGACTGCTTGACTCTCTGACTGGCTATTTCACTGACTGACTGAATGACTAAATGACTGACTGACACTGACTGACTGACTGCTTGACTACCTGACTGACTGCTTGACTGACTAACTGACTGGACAGGACTGACCGACTGACTGACTGACAGACTGACTGAATAAGGATGACTGACAGACTGACTGAATAAGGCTGACTGACTGACTGACTGACAGACTGACTGAATAAGGCTGACCGACTGACTGACTGCCTGACTGACTGACTGACTGAATGACTGACTGACTGACTGACCGAGACTGACTGACTGACTGACTGAGACTGGACTGGACTGACTGACTGACTGAGACTGACTGCTTTAGTGACTAACTGACTGCACAGGACTGACCGACTGACTGACTGACTGACTGCCTGACTGACTGACTGACTGAATGACTGACTGACTGAGACTAAATGACTGACTGCTTGACTGACTGGCTGAAGGACTAACTGACTGACTGAGTGACTGACTGACTGGACTGACTGACTGAGACTGAATGACTGAGTGCTTGACTGATTGACTGTCAGACTGACTGACTGACTTCGCAAAAGGGAAAAATAAAAAAAAAATAATTATAAAATTAGAAAAAAATATTTGCATTTAAGATTTCCTTTCCGGCTGGGATTTGAACCCAGGGCGACACTCATGGAAGCCCAACGCTCTCGCCAATATACTATCGGATCTCTGTTGATCGGTGTCTTAATTATAATAAAAACAAAAAATGCACCTTAGTAATTATTGATCTAAAATCTTTGAAATCTAAAGGTCGAATGATTAAACAGACTCAGAATTTTCTTCCGTACATAAATAATCCATATTTGCAAAAGAAAGAAATTGAAAAAAAAAGAATCTTCAAATTAGAAGAGAAATATATACATGGAAGATTTTCGTTCCGGCCGGGAGTCGAACCCAGTACCACGCGCTTGGAACCCAACGGTCTAGCCATTAGGCTATCGGAGCTCTGTCGATGGAAGTCTTAAATATAATAAAAACAAAAAATGCACCTTGGTAATTATTGATTCAAACACTTTGAAATTTACAGGTCGAATAATTAAACTGACTCAGAATTTTTCTCCCTACATAAATAATCAATATTCGCAAAAGAGAAAAATTAAAAAAAAAAGAAGAAGAAATTTCAAATTAGAAACTAAAAGTATACATTGAAGATTTTCGTTCAGGCTGGGACTCGAACCCAGGGCCACTCGCTTGGAAGCCTAACACTCTAGCCATTAGTCTATGGGAGCTCTGTCGGTGGGAGTTTTAAATATAATAAAAACAAAAAATGCACCTTGGTAATTGTTTATTTAAACACTTTGAAATCTTCGTGTCGAAAAATTAAACTGACTCAGAATTTTCTTCCCTACATAAATAATCAATAATTGCAAAGGAAAGAAATTGAAAAAAAAAAGAATTTTCAAATTAGAAAAGAAATATATACATTGAAGATATTCGCTCCGGCTGGGACTCGAACCCAGGCCACTCGCTTGGAAGACCAGCGGTCTAGCCATTAGGCTATCGGAGTTCTGTCGAGCGGAGTCTTACTGCCTGACTGATACTGCCTGACTGACAGACTGACTCACTGACTGACTGATACTGACTGACTGACTCACTGACTGACCGAGACTGACTGACTGAGACTGGACTGACTGACTGACTGACTGACTGACTGACTAACTGACTGACTGAGACTGACTGACTGACTGCTTAACTCTCTGACTGGCTATTTCACTGACTGACTGAATGACTAAATGACTGACTGACACTGACTGACTGACTGCTTGACTACCTGACTGACTGCTTGACTGACTAACTGACTGGACAGGACTGACCGACTGACTGACTGACAGACTGACTGAATAAGGATGACTGACAGACTGACTGAATAAGGCTGACTGACTGACTGACTGACAGACTGACTGAATAAGGCTGACCGACTGACTGACTGCCTGACTGACTGACTGACTGAATGACTGACTGACTGACTGACCGAGACTGACTGACTGACTGACAGAGACTGGACTGGACTGACTGACTGACTGAGACTGACTGACTGCTTTAGTGACTAACTGACTGCACAGGACTGACCGACTGACTGACTGACTGACTGCCTGACTGACTGACTGACTGAATGACTGACTGACTGAGACTAAATGACTGACTGCTTGACTGACTGGCTGAAGGACTAACTGACTGACTGAGTGACTGACTGACTGGACTGACTGACTGAGACTGAATGACTGAGTGCTTGACTGATTGACTGTCAGACTGACTGACTGACTTCGCAAAAGGGAAAAATAAAAAAAAAAGAATTATAAAATTAGAAAAAAATATTTGCATTTAAGATTTCCTCTCCGGCTGGGATTTGAACCCAGGGCGACACTTGTGGAAGCCCAACGCTCTCGCCAATATACTATCGGATCTCTGTTGATCGGTGTCTTAGTTATAATAAAAACAAAAAATGCACCTTAGTAATTATTGATCTAAAATCTTTGAAATCTAAAGGTCGAATGATTAAACTGACTCAGAATTTTCTTCCGTACATAAATAATCCATATTTGCAAAAGAAAGAAATTGAAAAAAAAAAGAATCTTCAAATTAGAAGAGAAATATATACATGGAAGATTTTCGTTCCGGCCGGGACTCGAACCCAGTACCACGCGCTTGGAACCCAACGGTCTAGCCATTAGGCTATCGGAGCTCTGTCGATGGAAGTCTTAAATATAATAAAAACAAAAAATGCACCTTGGTAATTATTGATTCAAACACTTTGAAATTTACAGGTCGAATAATTAAACTGACTCAGAATTTTTCTCCCTACATAAATAATCAATATTCGCAAAAGAGAAAAATTAAAAAAAAAGAAGAAGAAATTTCAAATTAGAAACTAAAAGTATACATTGGAGATTTTCGTTCAGGCTGGGACTCGAACCCAGGGCCACTCGCTTGGAAGCCTAACACTCTAGCCATTAGTCTATGGGAGCTCTGTCGGTGGGAGTTTTAAATATAATAAAAACAAAAAATGCACCTTGGTAATTGTTTATTTAAACACTTTGAAATCTTCGTGTCGAAAAATTAAACTGACTCAGAATTTTCTTCCCTACATAAATAATCAATAATTGCAAAGGAAAGAAATTGAAAAAAAAAAGAATTTTCAAATTAGAAAAGAAATATATACATTGAAGATATTCGCTCCGGCTGGGACTCGAACCCAGGCCACTCGCTTGGAAGACCAGCGGTCTAGCCATTAGGCTATCGGAGTTCTGTCGATTGGAGTCTTACTGCCTGACTGATACTGCCTGACTGACAGACTGACTCACTGACTGACTGATACTGACTGACTGACTCACTGACTGACCGAGACTGACTGACTAACTGCCTGACTGACTGAGACTGGACTGACTGACTGACTGACTAACTGACTGACTGAGACTGACTGACTGACTGCTTGACTCTCTGACTGGCTATTTCACTGACTGACTGAATGACTAAATGACTGACTGACACTGACTGACTGACTGCTTGACTACCTGACTGACTGCTTGACTGACTAACTGACTGGACAGGACTGACCGACTGACTGACTGACAGACTGACTGAATAAGGATGACTGACAGACTGACTGAATAAGGCTGACTGACTGACTGACTGACAGACTGACTGAATAAGGCTGACCGACTGACTGACTGCCTGAGTGACTGACTGACTGAATGACTGACTGAATGACTGACCGAGACTGACTGACTGACTGACTGAGACTGGACTGGACTGACTGACCGACTGACTGACTGAGACTGACTGACTGCTTTAGTGACTAACTGACTGCACAGGACTGACCGACTGACTGACTGACTGACTGCCTGACTGACTGACTGACTGAATGACTGACTGACTGAGACTAAATGACTGACTGCTTGACTGACTGGCTGAAGGACTAACTGACTGACTGAGTGACTGACTGACTGGACTGACTGACTGAGACTGAATGACTGAGTGCTTGACTGATTGACTGTCAGACTGACTGACTGACTTCGCAAAAGGGAAAAATAAAAAAAAAGAATTATAAAATTAGAAAAAAATATTTGCATTTAAGATTTCCTTTCCGGCGGGGATTTGAACCCAGGGCGACACTCATGGAAGCCCAACGCTCTCGCCAATATACTATCGGATCTCTGTTGTTTGGTGTCTTAGTTATAATAAAAACAAAAAATGCACCTTAGTAATTATTGATTAAAATCTTTGAAATCTAAAGATCCGATAGTATATTGCCGAGAGCGTTGGGCTTCCATGAGTGTCGCCCTGGGTTCAAATCCCAGCCGGAAAGGAAATCTTGAATGCAAATATTTTTTTATAATTCTTTTTTTTTATTTTTCCCTTTTGCGAAGTCAGTCAGTCAGTCTGACAGTCAATCAGTCAAGCACTCAGTCATTCAGTCTCAGTCAGTCAGTCCAGTCAGTCAGTCACTCAGTCAGTCAGTTAGTCCTTCAGCCAGTCAGTCAAGCAGTCAGTCATTTAGTCTCAGTCAGTCAGTCATTCAGTCAGTCAGGCAGTCAGTTAGTCAGTCAGTCGGTCAGTCCTGTGCAGTCAGTTAGTCACTAAAGCAGTCAGTCAGTCTGACTGAGACTGAATGACTGAGTGCTTGACTGATTGACTGTCAGACTGACTGACTGACTTCGCAAAAGGGAAAAATAAAAAAAAAGAATTATAAAATTAGAAAAAAATATTTGCATTTAAGATTTCCTTTCCGGCGGGGATTTGAACCCAGGGCGACACTCATGGAAGCCCAACGCTCTCGCCAATATACTATCGGATCTCTGTTGTTTGGTGTCTTAGTTATAATAAAAACAAAAAATGCACCTTAGTAATTATTGATTAAAATCTTTGAAATCTAAAGATCCGATAGTAAATTAATTTTCTTCCCTACATAAATAATCAATAATTGCAAAGGAAAGAAATTGAAAAAAAAAAGAATTTTCAAATTAGAAAAGAAATATATACATTGAAGATATTCGCTCCGGCTGGGACTCGAACCCAGGCCACTCGCTTGGAAGACCAGCGGTCTAGCCATTAGGCTATCGGAGTTCTGTCGAGCGGAGTCTTACTGCCTGACTGATACTGCCTGACTGACAGACTGACTCACTGACTGACTGATACTGACTGACTGACTCACTGACTGACCGAGACTGACTGACTAACTGCCTGACTGACTGAGACTGGACTGACTGACTGACTGACTGACTGACTGACTAACTGACTGACTGAGACTGACTGACTGACTGCTTGACTCTCTGACTGGCTATTTCACTGACTGACTGAATGACTAAATGACTGACTGACACTGACTGACTGACTGCTTGACTACCTGACTGACTGCTTAACTGACTAACTGACTGGACAGGACTGACCGACTGACTGACTGACAGACTGACTGAATAAGGATGACTGACAGACTGACTGAATAAGGCTGACTGACTGACTGACTGAATGACTGACTGACTGACTGACCGAGACTGACTGACTGACTGACTGAGACTGGACTGGACTGACTGACTGACTGACTGACTGAGACTGACTGACTGCTTTATTGACTAACTGACTGCACAGGACTGACCGACTGACTGACTGACTGACTGCCTGACTGACTGACTGCCTGACTGACTGACTGACTGAATGACTGACTGACTGAGACTAAATGACTGACTGCTTGACTGACTGGCTGAAGGACTAACTGACTGACTGAGTGACTGACTGACTGGACTGACTGACTGGACTGACTGACTGAGTGCTTGACTGATTGACTGTCAGACTGACTGACTGACTTCGCAAAAGGGAAAAATAAAAAAAAAGAATTATAAAATTAGAAAAAAATATTTGCATTTAAGATTTCCTTTCCGGCTGGGATTTGAACCCAGGAATGGAAGCCCAACGCTCTCGCCAATATACTATCGGATCTCTGTTGATCGGTGTCTTAATTATAATAAAAACAAAAAATGCACCTTAGTAATTATTGATCTAAAATCTTTGAAATCTAAAGGTCGAATGATTAAACTGACTCAGAATTTTCTTCCGTACATAAATAATCCATATTTGCAAAAGAAAGAAATTGAAAAAAAAAAGAATCTTCAAATTAGGCTATCGGAGCTCTGTCGATGGAAGTCTTAAATATAATAAAAACAAAAAATGCACCTTGGTAATTATTGATTCAAACACTTTGAAATTTACAGGTCGAATAATTAAACTGATTCAGAATTTTTCTCCCTACATAAATAATCAATATTCGCAAAAGAGAAAAATTAAAAAAAAAAGAAGAAGAAATTTCAAATTAGAAACCAAAAGTATACATTGAAGATTTTCGTTCAGCCTGGGACTCGAACCCAGGGCCACTCGCTTGGAAGCCTAACACTCTAGCCATTAGTCTATGGGAGCTCTGTCGGTGGGAGTTTTAAATATAATAAAAACAAAAAATGCACCTTGGTAATTGTTTATTTAAACACTTTGAAATCTTCGTGTCGAAAAATTAAACTGACTCAGAATTTTCTTCCCTACATAAATAATCAATAATTGCAAAATAAAGAAATTGAAAAAAAAAGAATTTTCAAATTAGAAAAGAAATATATACATTGAAGATATTCGCTCCGGCTGGGACTCGAACCCAGGCCACTCGCTTGGAAGACCAGCGGTCTAGCCATTAGGCTATCGGAGTTCTGTCGAGCGGAGTCTTACTGCCTGACTGATACTGCCTGACTGACAGACTGACTCACTGACTGACTGATACTGACTGACTGACTCACTGACTGACCGAGACTGACTGACTAACTGCCTGACTGACTGAGACTGGACTGACTGACTGACTGACTGACTGACTGGCTAACTGACTGACAGAGACTGGACTGACTGACTGACTGACTGACTGACTGGCTAACTGACTGACAGAGACTGACTGACTGACTGCTTGACTCTCTGACTGGCTATTTCACTGACTGACTGAATGACTAAATGACTGACTGACACTGACTGACTGACTGCTTGACTACCTGACTGACTGCTTGACTGACTAACTGACTGGACAGGACTGACCGACTGACTGACTGACAGACTGACTGAATAAGGATGACTGACAGACTGACTGAATAAGGCTGACTGACTGACTGACTGACAGACTGACTGAATAAGGCTGACCGACTGACTGACTGCCTGACTGACTGACTGACTGAATGACTGACTGACTGACTGACCGAGACTGACTGACTGACTGACTGAGACTGGACTGGACTGACTGACTGACTGAGACTGACTGACTGCTTTAGTGACTAACTGACTGCACAGGACTGACCGACTGACTGACTAACTGACTGCCTGACTGACTGAATGACTGACTGACTGAGACTAAATGACTGACTGCTTGACTGACTGGCTGAAGGACTAACTGACTGACTGAGTGACTGACTGACTGGACTGACTGACTGAGACTGAATGACTGAGTGCTTGACTGATTGACTGTCAGACTGACTGACTGACTTCGCAAAAGGGAAAAATAAAAAAAAAGAATTATAAAAAAATATTTGCATTCAAGATTTCCTTTCCGGCTGGGATTTGAACCCAGGGCGACACTCATGGAAGCCCAACGCTCTCGGCAATATACTATCGGATCTTTAGATTTCAAAGATTTTAATCAATAATTACTAAGGTGCATTTTTTGTTTTTATTATAACTAAGACACCAAACAACAGAGATCCGATAGTATATTGGCGAGAGCGTTGGGCTTCCATAAGTGTCGCCCTGGGTTCAAATCCCCGCCGGAAAGGAAATCTTAAATGCAAATATTTTTTTCTAATTTTATAATTCTTTTTTTTTATTTTTCCCTTTTGCGAAGTCAGTCAGTCAGTCTGACAGTCAATCAGTCAAGCACTCAGTCATTCAGTCTCAGTCAGACTGACTGACTGCTTTAGTGACTAACTGACTGCACAGGACTGACCGACTGACTGACTGACTGACTGCCTGACTGACTGAATGACTGACTGACTGAGACTAAATGACTGACTGCTTGACTGACTGGCTGAAGGACTAACTGACTGACTGAGTGACTGACTGACTGGACTGACTGACTGAGACTGAATGACTGAGTGCTTGACTGATTGACTGTCAGACTGACTGACTGACTTCGCAAAAGGGAAAAATAAAAAAAAAGAATTATAAAAAAATATTTGCATTTAAGATTTCCTTTCCGGCTGGGATTTGAACCCAGGGCGACACTCATGGAAGCCCAACGCTCTCGCCAATATACTATCGGATCTCTGTTGATCGGTGTCTTAATTATAATAAAAACAAAAAATGCACCTTAGTAATTATTGATCTAAAATCTTTGAAATCTAAAGGTCGAATGATTAAACTGACTCAGAATTTTCTTCCGTACATAAATAATCCATATTTGCAAAAGAAAGAAATTGAAAAAAAAAAAAGAATCTTCAAATTAGAAGAGAAATATATACATGGAAGATTTTCGTTCAGGCTGGGACTCGAACCCAGGGCCACTCGCTTGGAAGCCTAACACTCTAGCCATTAGTCTATGGGAGCTCTGTCGGTGGGAGTTTTAAATATAATAAAAACAAAAAATGCACCTTGGTAATTGTTTATTTAAACACTTTGAAATCTTCGTGTCGAAAAATTAAACTGACTCAGAATTTTCTTCCCTACATAAATAATCAATAATTGCAAAGGAAAGAAATTGAAAAAAAAAGAATTTTCAAATTAGAAAAGAAATATATACATTGAAGATATTCGCTCCGGCTGGGACTCGAACCCAGGCCACTCGCTTGGAAGACCAGCGGTCTAGCCATTAGGCTATCGGAGTTCTGTCGAGCGGAGTCTTACTGCCTGACTGATACTGCCTGACTGACAGACTGACTCACTGACTGACTGATACTGACTGACTGACTCACTGACTGACCGAGACTGACTGACTAACTGCCTGACTGACTGAGACTGGACTGACTGACTGACTGACTGACTGACTGACTAACTGACTGACTGAGACTGACTGACTGACTGCTTGACTCTCTGACTGGCTATTTCACTGACTGACTGAATGACTAAATGACTGACTGACACTGACTGACTGACTGCTTGACTACCTGACTGACTGCTTGACTGACTAACTGACTGGACAGGACTGACCGACTGACTGACTGACAGACTGACTGAATAAGGATGACTGACAGACTGACTGAATAAGGCTGACTGACTGACTGACTGACAGACTGACTGAATAAGGCTGACCGACTGACTGACTGCCTGACTGACTGACTGACTGAATGACTGACTGACTGACTGACTGAGACTGGACTGGACTGACTGACTGACTGACTGAGACTGACTGACTGCTTTAGTGACTAAATGACTGCACAGGACTGACCGACTGACTGACTGACTGACTGCCTGACTGACTGACTGACTGAATGACTGACTGACTGAGACTAAATGACTGACTGCTTGACTGACTGGCTGAAGGACTAACTGACTGACTGAGTGACTGACTGACTGGACTGACTGACTGAGACTGAATGACTGAGTGCTTGACTGATTGACTGTCAGACTGACTGACTGACTTCGCAAAAGGGAAAAATAAAAAAAAAGAATTATAAAATTAGAAAAAAATATTTGCATTTATGATTTCCTTTCCGGCCGGGACTCGAACCCAGTACCACGCGCTAGGAACCAAACGGTCTAGCCATTAGGCTATCGGAGCTCTGTCGATGGAAGTCTTAAATATAATAAAAACAAAAAATGCACCTTGGTAATTATTGATTCAAACACTTTGAAATTTACAGGACGAATAATTAAACTGACTCAGAATTTTTCTCCCTACATAAATAATCAATATTCGCAAAAGAGAAAAATTAAAAAAAAAGAAGAAATTTCAAATTAGAAACTAAAAGTATACATTGAAGATTTTCGTTCAGGCTGGGACTCGAACCCAGGGCCACTCGCTTGGAAGCCTAACACTCTAGCCAATAGTCTATGGGAGCTCTGTCGGTGGGAGTTTTAAATATAATAAAAACAAAAAATGCACCTTGGTAATTGTTTATTTAAACACTTTGAAATCTTCGTGTCGAAAAATTAAACTGACTCAGAATTTTCTTCCCTACATAAATAATCAATAATTGCAAAGGAAAAAAATTGAAAAAAAAAAGAATTTTCAAATTAGAAAAGAAATATATACATTGAAGATATTCGCTCCGGCTGGGACTCGAACCCAGGCCACTCGCTTGGAAGACCAGCGGTCTAGCCATTAGGCTATCGGAGTTCTGTCGAGCGGAGTCTTACTGCCTGACTGATACTGCCTGACTGACAGACTGACTCACTGACTGACTGATACTGACTGACTGACTCACTGACTGACTGATACTGACTGACTGACTGCTTGACTCTCTGACTGGCTATTTCACTGACTGACTGAATGACTAAATGACTGACTGACACTGACTGACTGACTGCTTGACTACCTGACTGACTGCTTGACTGACTAACTGACTTGACAGGACTGACCGACTGACTGACTGACAGACTGACTGAATAAGGATGACTGACAGACTGACTGAATAAGGCTGACTGACTGACTGACTGACAGACTGACTGAATAAGGCTGACCGACTGACTGACTGCCTGACTGACTGACTGACTGAATGACTGACTGACTGACTGACCGAGACTGACTGACTGACTGACTGAGACTGGACTGGACTGACTGACTGACTGACTGACTGAGACTGACTGACTGCTTTAGTGACTAACTGACTGCACAGGACTGACCGACTGACTGACTGACTGACTGAGACTGACTGACTGCTTAAGTGACTAACTGACTGCACAGGACTGACCGACTGACTGACTGACTGCCTGACTGACTGACTGACTGAATGACTGACTGACTGAGACTAAATGACTGACTGCTTGACTGACTGGCTGAAGGACTAACTGACTGACTGAGTGACTGACTGACTGGACTGACTGACTGAGACTGAATGACTGAGTGCTTGACTGTCAGACTGACTGACTGACTTCGCAAAAGGGAAAAATAAAAAAAAAAGAATTATAAAATTAGAAAAAAATATTTGCATTTAAGATTTCCTTTCCGGCCGGGACTCGAACCCAGTACCACGCGCTAGGAACCCAACGGTCTAGCCATTAGGCTATCGGAGCTCTGTCGATGGAAGTCTTAAATATAATAAAAACAAAAAATGCACCTTGGTAATTATTGATTCAAACACTTTGAAATTTACAGGTCGAATAATTAAACTGACTCAGAATTTTTCTCCCTACATAAATAATCAATATTCGCAAAAGAGAAAAATTAAAAAAAAAAGAAGAAGAAATTTCAAATTAGAAACTAAAAGTATACATTGAAGATTTTCGTTCAGGCTGGGACTCGAACCCAGGGCCACTCGCTTGGAAGACCAGCGGTCTAGCCATTAGGCTATCGGAGTTCTGTCGAGTGGAGTCTTACTGCCTGACTGATACTGCCTGACTGACAGACTGACTCACTGACTGACTGATACTGACTGACTGACTCACTGACTGACCGAGACTGACTGACTAACTGCCTGACTGACTGAGACTGGACTGACTGACTGACTGACTGACTGACTGACTAACTGACTGACTGAGACTGACTGACTGACTGCTTGACTCTCTGACTGGCTATTTCACTGACTGACTGAATGACTAAATGACTGACTGACACTGACTGACTGACTGCTTGACTACCTGACTGACTGCTTGACTGACTAACTGACTGGACAGGACTGACCGACTGACTGACTGACAGACTGACCGAATAAGGATGACTGACAGACTGACTGAATAAGGCTGACTGACTGACTGACTGACAGACTGACTGAATAAGGCTGACCGACTGACTGACTGCCTGACTGACAGACTGACTGAATGACTGACTGACTGACTGACCGAGACTGACTGACTGACTCACTGAGACTGGACTGGACTGACTGACTGACTGACTGACTGAGACTGACTGACTGCTTTAGTGACTAACTGACTGCACAGGACTGACCGACTGACTGACTGACTGACTGCCTGACTGACTGACTGACTGACTGAATGACTGACTGACTGAGACTAAATGACTGACTGCTTGACTGACTGGCCGAAGGACTAACTGACTGACTGAGTGACTGACTGACTGGACTGACTGACTGAGACTGAATGACTGAGTGCTTGACTGATTGACTGTCAGACTGACTGACTGACTTCGCAAAAGGGAAAAATAAAAAAAAAAGAATTATAAAATTAGAAAAAAATATTTGCATTCAAGATTTCCTTTCCTGCTGGGATTTTAACCCAGGGCGACACTCATGGAAGCCCAACGCTCTCGCCAACATACTATCGGATCTCTGTTGATCGGTGTCTTAATTATAATAAAAACAAAAAATGCACCTTAGTAATTATTGATCTAAAATCTTTGAAATCTAAAGGTCGAATGATTAAACTGACTCAGAATTTTCTTCCGTACATAAATAATCCATATTTGCAAAAGAAAGAAATTGAAAAAAAAAAAAGAATCTTCAAATTAGAAGAGAAATATATACATGGAAGATTTTCGTTCCGGCCGGGACTCGAACCCAGTACCACGCGCTTGGAACCCAACGGTCCAGCCATTAGGCTATCGGAGCTCTGTCGATGGAAGTCTTAAATATAATAAAAACAAAAAATGCACCTTGGTAATTATTGATTCAAACACTTTGAAATTTACAGGTCGAATAATTAAACTGACTCAGAATTTTTCTCCCTACATAAATAATCAATATTCGCAAAAGAGAAAAATTAAAAAAAAAGAAGAAGAAATTTCAAATTAGAAACTAAAAGTATACATTGAAGATTTTCGTTCAGGCTGGGACTCGAACCCAGGGCCACTCGCTTGGAAGCCTAACACTCTAGCCATTAGTCTATGGGAGCTCTGTCGGTGGGAGTTTTAAATATAATAAAAACAAAAAATGCACCTTGGTAATTGTTTATTTAAACACTTTGAAATCTTCGTGTCGAAAAATTAAACTGACTCAGAATTTTCTTCCCTACATAAATAATCAATAATTGCAAAGGAAAGAAATTGAAAAAAAAAAGAATTTTCAAATTAGAAAAGAAATATATACATTGAAGATATTCGCTCCGGCTGGGACTCGAACCCAGGCCACTCGCTTGGAAGACCAGCGGTCTAGCCATTAGGCTATCGGAGTTCTGTCGAGCGGAGTCTTACTGCCTGACTGATACTGCCTGACTGACAGACTGACTCACTGACTGACTGATACTGACTGACTGACTCACTGACTGACCGAGACTGACTGACTAACTGCCTGACTGACTGAGACTGGACTGACTGACTGCTTGACTCTCTGACTGGCTATTTCACTGACTGACTGAATGACTAAATGACTGACTGACACTGACTGACTGACTGCTTGACTACCTGACTGACTGCTTGACTGACTAACTGACTGGACAGGACTGACCGATTGACTGACTGACAGACTGACTGAATAAGGATGACTGACAGACTGACTGAATAAGGCTGATTGACTGACTGACTGACAGACTGACTGAATAAGGATGACTGACAGACTGACTGAATAAGGCTGACTGACTGACTGACTGACAGACTGACTGAATAAGGCTGACCGACTGACTGACTGCCTGACTGACTGACTGACTGACTGACCGAGACTGACTGACTGACTGACTGAGACTGGACTGGACTGACTGACTGACTGACTGACTGAGACTGACTGACTGCTTTAGTGACTAACTGACTGCACAGGACTGACCGACTGACTGACTGACTGACTGCCTGACTGACTGACTGACTGAATGACTGACTGACTGAGACTAAATGACTGACTGCTTGACTGACTGGCTGATGGACTAACTGACTGACTGAGTGACTGACTGACTGGACTGACTGACTGAGACTGAATGACTGAGTGCTTGACTGATTGACTGTCAGACTGACTGACTGACTTCGCAAAAGGGAAAAATAAAAAAAAAAAGAATTATAAAATTAGAAAAAAATATTTGCATTTAAGATTTCCTTTCCGGCTGGGAATTGAACCCAGGGCGACACTCATGGAAGCCCAACGCTCTCGCCAATATACTATCGGATCTCTGTTGATCGGTGTCTTAATTATAATAAAAACAAAAAATGCACCTTAGTAATTATTGATCTAAAATCTTTGAAATCTAAAGGTCGAATGATTAAACTGACTCAGAATTTTCTTCCGTACATAAATAATCCATATTTGCAAAAAAAAGAAATTGAAAAAAAAAAAAAAATCTTCAAATTAGAAGAGAAATATATACATGGAAGATTTTCGTTCCGGCCGGGACTCGAACCCAGTACCACGCGCTTGGAACCCAACGGTCTAGCCATTAGGCTATCGGAGCTCTGTCGATGGAAGTCTTAAATATAATAAAAACAAAAAATGCACCTTGGTAATTATTGATTCAAACACTTTGAAATTTACAGGTCGAATAATTAAACTGACTCAGAATTTTTCTCCCTACATAAATAATCAATATTCGCAAAAGAGAAAAATTAAAAAAAAAAGAAGAAGAAATTTCAAATTAGAAACTAAAAGTATACATTGAAGATTTTCGTTCAGGCTGGGACTCGAACCCAGGGCCACTCGCTTGGAAGCCTAACACTCTAGCCATTAGTCTATGGGAGCTCTGTCGGTGGGAGTTTTAAATATAATAAAAACAAAAAATGCACCTTGGTAATTGTTTATTTAAACACTTTGAAATCTTCGTGTCGAAAAATTAAACTGACTCAGAATTTTTTCCCTACATAAATAATTAATAATTGCAAAGGAAAGAAATTGAAAAAAAAAATAATTTTCAAATTAGAAAAGAAATATATACATTGAAGATATTCGCTGCGGCTGGGACTCGAACCCAGGCCACTCGCTTTTAAGACCAGCGGTCTAGCCATTAGGCTATCGGAGTTCTGTCGAGCGGAGTCTTACTGCCTGACTGATACTGCCTGACTGACAGACTGACTCACTGACTGACTGATACTGACTGACTGACTCACTGACTGACCGAGACTGACTGACTAACTGCCTGACTGACTGAGACTGGACTGACTGACTGACTGACTGACTAACTGACTGACTGAGACTGACTGACTGACTGCTTGACTCTCTGACTGGCTATTTCACTGACTGACTGAATGACTAAATGACTGACTGACACTGACTGACTGACTGCTTGACTACCTGACTGACTGCTTGACTGACTAACTGACTGGACAGGACTGACCGACTGACTGACTGACAGACTGACTGAATAAGGATGACTGACAGACTGACTGAATAAGGCTGACTGACTGACTGACTGACAGACTGACTGAATAAGGCTGACCGACTGACTGACTGCCTGACTGACTGACTGACTGAATGACTGACTGACTGACTGACCGAGACTGACTGACTGACTGACTGAGACTGGACTGGACTGACTGACTGACTGACTGACTGAGACTGACTGACTGCTTTAGTGACTAACTGACTGCACAGGACTGACCGACTGACTGACTGACTGACTGCCTGACTGACTGACTGACTGAATGACTGACTGACTGAGACTAAATGACTGACTGCTTGACTGACTGGCTGAAGGACTAACTGACTGACTGAGTGACTGACTGACTGGACTGACTGACTGAGACTGAATGACTGAGTGCTTGACTGATTGACTGTCAGACTGACTGACTGACTTCGCAAAAGGGAAAAATAAAAAAAAGAATTATAAAAAAATATTTGCATTTAAGATTTCCTTTCCGGCCGGGACTCGAAACCAGTACCACGCGCTAGGAACCCAACGGTCTAGCCATTAGGCTATCGGAGCTCTGTCGATGGAAGTCTTAAATATAATAAAAACAAAAAATGCACCTTGGTAATTATTGATTCAAACACTTTGAAATTTACAGGTCGAATAATTAAACTGACTCAGAATTTTTCTCCCTACATAAATAATCAATATTCGCAAAAGAGAAAAATTAAAAAAAAAAGAAGAAGAAATTTCAAATTAGAAACTAAAAGTATACATTGAAGATTTTCGTTCAGGCTGGGACTCGAACCCAGGGCCACTCGCTTGGAAGCCTAACACTCTAGCCATTAGTCTATGGGAGCTCTGTCGGTGGGAGTTTTAAATATAATAAAAACAAAAAATGCACCTTGGTAATTGTTTATTTAAACACTTTGAAATCTTCGTGTCGAAAAATTAAACTGACTCAGAATTTTCTTCCCTACATAAATAATCAATAATTGCAAAGGAAAGAAATTGAAAAAAAAAGAATTTTCAAATTAGAAAAGAAATATATACATTGAAGATATTCGCTCCGGCTGGGACTCGAACCCAGGCCACTCGCTTGGAAGACCAGCGGTCTAGCCATTAGGCTATCGGAGTTCTGTCGAGCGGAGTCTTGCTGCCTGACTGATACTGCCTGACTGACAGACTGACTCACTGACTGACTGATACTGACTGACTGACTCACTGACTGACCGAGACTGACTGACTAACTGCCTGACTGACTGAGACTGGACTGACTGACTGACTGACTGACTGAGACTGACTGACTGACTGCTTGACTCTCTGACTGGTTATTTCACTGACTGACTGAATGACTAAATGACTGACTGACACTGACTGACTGACTGCTTGACTACCTGACTGACTGCTTGACTGACTAACTGACTGGACAGGACTGACCGACTGACTGACTGACAGACTGACTGAATAAGGATGACTGACAGACTGACTGAATAAGGCTGACTAACTGACTGACTGACAGACTGACTGAATAAGGCTGACCGACTGACTGACTGCCTGACTGACTGACTGACTGAATGACTGACTGACTGACTGACCGAGACTGACTGACTGACTGACTGAGACTGGACTGGACTGACTGACTGACTGACTGACTGAGACTGACTGACTGCTTTAGTGACTAACTGACTGCACAGGACTGACCGACTGACTGACTGACTGACTGCCTGACTGACTGACTGACTGAATGACTGACTGACTGAGACTAAATGACTGACTGCTTGACTGACTGGCTGAAGGACTAACTGACTGACTGAGTGACTGACTGACTGGACTGACTGACTGAGACTGAATGACTGAGTGCTTGACTGATTGACTGTCAGACTGACTGACTGACTTCGCAAAAGGGAAAAATAAAAAAAAAAGAATTATAAAATTAGAAAAAAATATTTGCATTTAAGATTTCCATTCCGGCTGGGATTTGAACCCAGGGCGACACTCATGGAAGCCCAACGCTCTCGCCAATATACTATCGGATCTCTGTTGATCGGTGTCTTAATTATAATAAAAACAAAAAATGCACCTTAGTAATTATTGATCTAAAATCTTTGAAATCTAAAGGTCGAATGATTAAACTGACTCAGAATTTTCTTCCGTACATAAATAATCCATATTTGCAAAAGAAAGAAATTGAAAAAAAAAAGAATCTTCAAATTAGAAGAGAAATATATACATGGAAGATTTTCGTTCCGGCCGGGACTCGAACCCAGTACCACGCGCTTGGAACCCAACGGTCTAGCCATTAGGCTATCGGAGCTCTGTCGATGGAAGTCTTAAATATAATAAAAACAAAAAATGCACCTTGCTAATTATTGATTCAAACACTTTGAAATTTACAGGTCGAATAATTAAACTGACTCAGAATTTTTCTCCCTACATAAATAATCAATATTCGCAAAAGAGAAAAATTAAAAAAAAAAGAAGAAGAAATTTCAAATTAGAAACTAAAAGTATACATTGAAGATTTTCGTTCAGGCTGGGACTCGAACCCAGGGCCACTCGCTTGGAAGCCTAACACTCTAGCCATTAGTCTATGGGAGCTCTGTCGGTGGGAGTTTTAAATATAATAAAAACAAAAAATGCACCTTGGTAATTGTTTATTTAAACACTTTGAAATCTTCGTGTCGAAAAATTAAACTGACTCAGAATTTTCTTCCCTACATAAATAATCAATAATTGCAAAGGAAAGAAATTGAAAAAAAAATAATTTTCAAATTAGAAAAGAAATATATACATTGAAGATATTCGCTGCGGCTGGGACTCGAACCCAGGCCACTCGCTTTGAAGACCAGCGGTCTAGCCATTAGGCTATCGGAGTTCTGTCGAGCGGAGTCTTACTGCCTGACTGATACTGCCTGACTGACAGACTGACTCACTGACTGACTGATACTGACAGACTGACTCACTGACTGACCGAGACTGACTGACTAACTGCCTGACTGACTGAGACTGGACTGACTGACTGACTGACTGACTAACTGACTGACTGAGACTGACTGACTGACTGCTTGACTCTCTGACTAGCTATTTCACTGACTGACTGAATGACTAAATGACTGACTGACACTGACTGACTGACTGCTTGACTACCTGACTGACTGCTTGACTGACTAACTGACTGGACAGGACTGACCGACTGACTGACTGACAGACTGACTGAATAAGGATGACTGACAGACTGACTGAATAAGGCTGACTGACTGACTGACTGACAGACTGACTGAATAAGGCTGACCGACTGACTGACTGCCTGACTGACTGACTGACTGAATGACTGACTGACTGACTGACCGAGACTGACTGACTGACTGACTGAGACTGGACTGGACTGACTGACTGACTGACTGACTGAGACTGACTGACTGCTTTAGTGACTAACTGACTGCACAGGACTGACCGACTGACTGACTGACTGACTGCCTGACTGACTGACTGACTGAATGACTGACTGACTGAGACTAAATGACTGACTGCTTGACTGACTGACTGAAGGACTAACTGACTGACTGAGTGACTGACTGACTGGACTGACTGACTGAGACTGAATGACTGAGTGCTTGACTGATTGACTGTCAGACTGACTGACTGACTTCGCAAAAGGGAAAAATAAAAAAAAAAGAATTATAAAATTAGAAAAAAATATTTGCATTTAAGATTTCCTTTCCGGCCGGGACTCGAACCCAGTACCACGCGCTAGGAACCCAACTGTCTAGCCATTAGGCTATCGGAGCTCTGTCGATGGAAGTCTTAAATATAATAAAAACAAAAAATGCACCTTGGTAATTATTGATTCAAACACTTTGAAATTTACAGGTCGAATAATTAAACTGACTCAGAATTTTTCTCCCTACATAAATAATCAATATTCGCAAAAGAGAAAAATTAAAAAAAAAGAAGAAGAAATTTCAAATTAGAAACTAAAAGTATACATTGAAGATTTTCGTTCAGGCTGGGACTCGAACCCAGAGCCACTCGCTTGGAAGCCTAACACTCTAGCCATTAGTCTATGGGAGCTCTGTCGGTGGGAGTTTTAAATATAATAAAAACAAAAAATGCACCTTGGTAATTGTTTATTTAAACACTTTGAAATCTTCGTGTCGAAAAATTAAACTGACTCAGAATTTTCTTCCCTACATAAATAATCAATAATTGCAAAGGAAAGAAATTGAAAAAAAAAAAGAATTTTCAAATTAGAAAAGAAATATATACATTGAAGATATTCGCTGCGGCTGGGACTCGAACCCAGGCCACTCGCTTGGAAGACCAGCGGTCTAGCCATTAGGCTATCGGAGTTCTGTCGAGCGCAGTCTTACTGCCTGACTGATACTGCCTGACTGACAGACTGACTCACTGACTGACTGATACTGACTGACTGATACTGACTGACTGACTCACTGACTGACCGAGACTGACTGACTAACTGCCTGACTGACTGAGACTGGACTGACTGACGGACTGACTGACTGACTGACTAACTGACTGACTGAGACTGACTGACTGACTGCTTGACTCTCTGACTGGCTATTTCACTGACTGACTGAATGACTAAATGACTGACTGACACTGACTGACTGACTGCTTGACTACCTGACTGACTGCTTGACTGACTAACTGACTGGACAGGACTGACCGACTGACTGGACAGGACTGACCGACTGACTGACTGACAGACTGACTCAATAAGGATGACTGACAGACTGACTGAATAAGGCTGACTGACTGACTGACTGACAGACTGACTGAATAAGGCTGACCGACTGACTGACTGAATGACTGACTGACTGACTGAATGACTGACTGACTGACTGACCGAGACTGACTGACTGACTGACTGAGACTGGACTGGACTGACTGACTGACTGACTGACTGAGACTGACTGACTGCTTTAGTGACTAACTGACTGCACAGGACTGACCGACTGACTGACTGACTGACTGCCTGACTGACTGACTGACTGAATGACTGACTGACTGAGACTAAATGACTGACTGCTTGACTGACTGGCTGAAGGACTAACTGACTGACTGAGTGACTGACTGACTGGCTGAAGGACTAACTGACTGACTGAGTGACTGACTGACTGGACTGACTGACTGAGACTGAATGACTGAGTGCTTGACTGATTGACTGTCAGACTGACTGACTGACTTTGCAAAAGGGAAAAATAAAAAAAAGAATTATAAAAAAATATTTGCATTTAAGATTTCCTTTCCGGCCGGGACTCGAACCCAGTACCACGCGCTAGGAACCCAACGGTCTAGCCATTAGGCTATCGGAGCTCTGTCGATGGAAGTCTTAAATATAATAAAAACAAAAAATGCACCTTGGTAATTATTGATTCAAACACTTTGAAATTTACAGGTCGAATAATTAAACTGATTCAGAATTTTTCTCCCTACATAAATAATCAATATTCGCAAAAGAGAAAAATTAAAAAAAAAAGAAGAAGAAATTTCAAATTAGAAACTAAAAGTATACATTGAAGATTTTCGTTCAGGCTGGGACTCGAACCCAGGGCCACTCGCTTGGAAGCCTAACACTCTAGCCATTAGTCTATGGGAGCTCTGTCGGTGGGAGTTTTAAATATAATAAAAACAAAAAATGCACCTTGGTAATTGTTTATTTAAACACTTTGAAATCTTCGTGTCGAAAAATTAAACTGACTCAGAATTTTCTTCCCTACATAAATAATCAATAATTGCAAAGGAAAGAAATTGAAAAAAAAAAGAATTTTCAAATTAGAAAAGAAATATATACATTGAAGATATTCGCTCCGGCTGGGACTCGAACCCAGGCCACTCGCTTGGAAGACCAGCGGTCTAGCCATTAGGCTATCGGAGTTCTGTCGAGCGGAGTCTTACTGCCTGACTGATACTGCCTGACTGACAGACTGACTCACTGACTGACTGATACTGACTGACTGACTCACTGACTGACCGAGACTGACTGACTAACTGCCTGACTGACTGAGACTGGACTGACTGACTGACTGACTGACTGAGACTGACTGACTGACTGCTTGACTCTCTGACTGGTTATTTCACTGACTGACTGAATGACTAAATGACTGACTGACACTGACTGACTGACTGCTTGACTACCTGACTGACTGCTTGACTGACTAACTGACTGGACAGGACTGACCGACTGACTGACTGACAGACTGACTGAATAAGGATGACTGACAGACTGACTGAATAAGGCTGACTAACTGACTGACTGACAGACTGACTGAATAAGGCTGACCGACTGACTGACTGCCTGACTGACTGACTGACTGAATGACTGACTGACTGACTGACCGAGACTGACTGACTGACTGACTGAGACTGGACTGGACTGACTGACTGACTGACTGAGACTGACTGACTGCTTTAGTGACTAACTGACTGCACAGGACTGACCGACTGACTGACTGACTGACTGCCTGACTGACTGACTGACTGAATGACTGACTGACTGAGACTAAATGACTGACTGCTTGACTGACTGACTGAGACTAAATGACTGACTGCTTGACTGACTGGCTGAAGGACTAACTGACTGACTGAGTGACTGACTGACTGGACTGACTGACTGAGACTGAATGACTGAGTGCTTGACTGATTGACTGTCAGACTGACTGACTGACTTCGCAAAAGGGTAAAATAAAAAAAAAAGAATTATAAAATTAGAAAAAAATATTTGCATTTAAGATTTCCATTCCGGCTGGGATTTGAACCCAGGGCGACACTCATGGAAGCCCAACGCTCTCGCCAATATACTATCGGATCTCTGTTGATCGGTGTCTTAATTATAATAAAAACAAAAAATGCACCTTAGTAATTATTGATCTAAAATTTTTGAAATCTAAATGTCGAATGATTAAACTGACTCAGAATTTTCTTCCGTACATAAATAATCCATATTTGCAAAAGAAAGAAATTGAAAAAAAAAAGAATCTTCAAATTAGAAGAGAAATATATACATGGAAGATTTTCGTTCCGGCCGGGACTCGAACCCAGTACCACGCGCTTGGAACCCAACGGTCTAGCCATTAGGCTATCGGAGCTCTGTCGATGGAAGTCTTAAATATGATAAAAACAAAAAATGCACCTTGCTAATTATTGATTCAAACACTTTGAAATTTACAGGTCGAATAATTAAACTGACTCAGAATTTTTCTCCCTACATAAATAATCAATATTCGCAAAAGAGAAAAATTAAAAAAAAAAGAAGAAGAAATTTCAAATTAGAAACTAAAAGTATACATTGAAGATTTTCGTTCAGGCTGGGACTCGAACGCAGGGCCACTCGCTTGGAAGCCTAACACTCTAGCCATTAGTCTATGGGAGCTCTGTCGGTGGGAGTTTTAAATATAATAAAAACAAAAAATGCACCTTGGTAATTGTTTATTTAAACACTTTGAAATCTTCGTGTCGAAAAATTAAACTGACTCAGAATTTTCTTCCCTACATAAATAATAAATAATTGCAAAGGAAAGAAATTGAAAAAAAAAGAATTTTCAAATTAGAAAAGAAATATATACATTGAAGATATTCGCTCCGGCTGGGACTCGAACCCAGGCCACTCGCTTGGAAGACCAGCGGTCTAGCCATTAGGCTATCGGAGTTCTGTCGAGCGGAGTCTTACTGCCTGACTGATACTGCCTGACTGACAGACTGACTCACTGACTGACTGATACTGACTGACTGACTCACTGACTGACCGAGACTGACTGACTAACTGCCTGACTGACTGAGACTGGACTGACTGACTGCTTGACTCTCTGACTGGCTATTTCACTGACTGACTGAATGACTAAATGACTGACTGACACTGACTGACTGACTGCTTGACTACCTGACTGACTGCTTGACTGACTAACTGACTGGACAGGACTGACCGACTGACTGACTGACAGTGACTGAATAAGGATGACTGACAGACTGACTGAATAAGGCTGACTGACTGACTGACTGACAGACTGACTGAATAAGGATGACTGACAGACTGACTGAATAAGGCTGACTGACTGACTGACTGACAGACTGACTGAATAAGGCTGACCGACTGACTGACTGCCTGACTGACTGACTGACTGAATGACTGACTGACTGACTGACCGAGACTGACTGACTGACTGACTGAGACTGGACTGGACTGACTGACTGACTGACTGACTGAGACTGACTGACTGCTTTAGTGACTAACTGACTGCACAGGACTGACCGACTGACTGACTGACTGACGGCCTGACTGACTGACTGACTGAATGACTGACTGACTGAGACTAAATGACTGACTGCTTGACTGACTGGCTGAAGGACTAACTGACTGACTGAGTGACTGACTGACTGGACTGACTGACTGAGACTGAATGACTGAGTGCTTGACTGATTGACTGTCAGACTGACTGACTGACTTCGCAAAAGGGAAAAATAAAAAAAAAGAATTATAAAATTAGAAAAAAATATTTGCATTTAAGATTTCCTTTCCGGCCGGGACTCGAACCCAGTACCACGCGCTAGGAACCCAACGGTCTAGCCATTAGGCTATCGGAGCTCTGTCGATGGAAGTCTTAAATATAATAAAAACAAAAAATGCACCTTGGTAATTATTGATTCAAACACTTTGAAATTTACAGGTCGAATAATTAAACTGACTCAGAATTTTTCTCCCTTCATAAATAATCAATATTCGCAAAAGAGAAAAATTAAAAAAAAGAAGAAGAAATTTCAAATTAGAAACTAAAAGTATACATTGAAGATTTTCGTTCAGGCTGGGACTCGAACCCAGGGCCACTCGCTTGGAAGCCTAACACTCTAGCCATTAGTCTATGGGAGCTCTGTCGGTGGGAGTTTTAAATATAATAAAAACAAAAAATGCACCTTGGTAATTGTTTATTTAAGCACTTTGAAATCTTCGTGTCGAAAAATTAAACTGACTCAGAATTTTCTTCCCTACATAAATAATCAATAATTGCAAAGGAAAGAAATTGAAAAAAAAAAAGAATTTTCAAATTAGAAAAGAAATATATACATTGAAGATATTCGCTCCGGCTGGGACTCGAACCCAGGCCACTCGCTTGGAAGACCAGCGGTCTACCCATTAGGCTATCGGAGTTCTGTCGAGCGGAGTCTTACTGCCTGACTGATACTGCCTGACTGACAGACTGACTCACTGACTGACTGATACTGACTGACTGACTCACTGACTGACCGAGACTGACTGACTAACTGCCTGACTGACTGAGACTGGACTGACTGACTGACTGACTGACTGACTGACTAACTGACTGACTGAGACTGACTGACTGACTGCTTGACTCTCTGACTGGCTATTTCACTGACTGACTGAATGACTAAATGACTGACTGACACTGACTGACAGACTGCTTGACTACCTGACTGACTGCTTGACTGACTAACTGACTGGACAGGACTGACCGACTGACTGACTGACAGACTGACTGAATAAGGATGACTGACAGACTGACTGAATAAGGCTGACTGACTGACTGACTGACAGACTGACTGAATAAGGCTGACCGACTGACAGACTGCCTGACTGACTGACTGAATGACTGACTGACTGACTGACCGAGACTGACTGACTGACTGACTGAGACTGGACTGGACTGACTGACTGAGACTGACTGACTGCTTTAGTGACTAACTGACTGCACAGGACTGACCGACTGACTGACTGACTGACTGACTGCCTGACTGACTGACTGAATGACTGACTGACTGAGACTAAATGACTGACTGCTTGACTGACTGGCTGAAGGACTAACTGACTGACTGAGTGACTGACTGACTGGACTGACTGACTGAGACTGAATGACTGAGTGCTTGACTGATTGACTGTCAGACTGACTGACTGACTTCGCAAAAGGGAAAAATAAAAAAAAAAGAATTATAAAATTAGAAACAAAATATTTGCATTTAAGATTTCCATTCCGGCTGGGATTTGAACCCAGGGCGACACTCATGGAAGCCCAACGCTCTCGCCAATATACTATCGGATCTCTGTTGATCGGTGTCTTAATTATAATAAAAACAAAAAATGCACCTTAGTAATTATTGATCTAAAATCTTTGAAATCTAAATGTCGAATGATTAAACTGACTCAGAATTTTCTTCCGTACATAAATAATCCATATTTGCAAAAGAAAGAAATTTAAAAAAAAAAAGAATCTTCAAATTAGAAGAGAAATATATACATGGAAGATTTTCGTTCCGGCCGGGACTCGAACCCAGTACCACGCGCTTGGAACCCAACGGTCTAGCCATTAGGCTATCGGAGCTCTGTCGATGGAAGTCTTAAATATAATAAAAACAAAAAATGCACCTTGGTAATTATTGATTCAAACACTTTAAAATTTACAGGTCGAATAATTAAACTGACTCAGAATTTTTCTCCCTACATAAATAATCAATATTCGCAAAAGAGAAAAATTAAAAAAAAGAAGAAGAAATTTCAAATTAGAAACTAAAAGTATACATTGAAGATTTTCGTTCAGGCTGGGACTCGAACCCAGGGCCACTCGCTTGGAAGCCTAACACTCTAGCCATTAGTCTATGGGAGCTCTGTCGGTGGGAGTTTTAAATATAATAAAAACAAAAAATGCACCTTGGTAATTGTTTATTTAAACACTTTGAAATCTTAGTGTCGAAAAATTAAACTGACTCAGAATTTTCTTCCCTACATAAATAATCAATAATTGCAAAGGAAAGAAATGGAAAAAAAAAAGAATTTTCAAATTAGAAAAGAAATATATACATTGAAGATATTCGCTCCGGCTGGGACTCGAACCCAGGCCACTTGCTTGGAAGACCAGCGGTCTAGCCATTAGGCTATCGGAGTTCTGTCGAGCGGAGTCTTACTGCCTGACTGATACTGCCTGACTGACAGACTGACTCACTGACTGACTGATACTGACTGACTGATACACTGACTGACCGAGACTGACTGACTAACTGCCTGACTGACTGAGACTGGACTGACTGACTGACTGACTGACTGACTGACCAACTGACTGACTGAGACTGACTGACTGACTGCTTGACTCTCTGACTGGCTATTTCACTGACTGACTGAATGACTAAATGACTGACTGACACTGACTGACTGACTGCTTGACTACCTGACTGACTGCTTGACTGACTAACTGACTGGACAGGACTGACCGACTGACTGACTGACAGACTGACTGAATAAGGATGACTGACAGACTGACTGAATAAGGCTGACTGACTGACTGACTGACCGACTGACTGAATAACGCTGACCGACTGACTGACTGCCTGACTGAATGACTGACTGAATGACTGACTGACTGACTGACTGAGACTGGACTGGACTGACTGACTGACTGACTGACTGAGACTGACTGACTGCTTTAGTGACTAACTGACTGCACAGGACTGACCGACTGACTGACTGACTGACTGCCTGACTGACTGACTGACTGAATGACTGACTGACTGAGACTAAATGACTGACTGCTTGACTGACTGGCTGAAGGACTAACTGACTGACTGAGTGACTGACTGACTGGACTGACTGACTGAGACTGAATGACTGAGTGCTTGACTGATTGACTGTCAGACTGACTGACTGACTTCGCAAAAGGGAAAAATAAAAAAAAAAAGAATTATAAAATTAGAAAAAAATATTTGCATTTAAGATTTCCTTTCAGGCCGGGACTCGAACCCAGTACCACGCGCTAGGAACCCAACGGTCTAGCCATTAGGCTATCGGAGCTCTGTCGATGGAAGTCTTAAATATAATAAAAACAAAAAATTTTCAAATTAGAAAAGAAATATATACATTGAAGATATTCGCTCCGGCTGAGACTCGAACCCAGGCCACTCGCTTGGAAGACCAGCGGTCTAGCCATTAGGCTATCGGAGTTCTGTCGAGCGGAGTCTTACTGCCTGACTGATACTGCCTGACTGACAGACTGACTCACTGACTGATACTGACTGACTGACTCACTGACTGACCGAGACTGACTGACTAACTGCCTGACTGACTGAGACTGGACTGACTGACTGACTGACTGACTGACTGACTAACTGAGTGACTGAGACTGACTGACTGACGGCTTGACTCTCTGACTGGCTATTTCACTGACTGACTGAATGACTAAATGACTGACTGACACTGACTGACTGACTGCTTGACTACCTGACTGACTGCTTGACTGACTAACTGACTGGACAGGACTGACCGACTGACTGACTGACAGACTGACTGAATAAGGCTGACTGACTGACTGACTGACAGACTGACTGAATAAGGCTGACCGACTGACTGACTGACTGACTGACTGAATGACTGACTGACTGACTGACCGAGACTGACTGACTGACTGACTGAGACTGGACTGGACTGACTGACTGCTGACTGACTGAGACTGACTGACTGCTTTAGTGACTAACTGACTGCACAGGACTGACCGACTGACTGACTGACTGACGGCCTGACTGACTGACTGACTGAATGACTGACTGACTGAGACTAAATGACTGACTGCTTGACTGACTGGCTGAAGGACTAACTGACTGACTGAGTGACTGACTAACTGGACTGACTGACTGAGAATGAATGACTGAGTGCTTGACTGATTGACTGTCAGACTGACTGACTGACTTCGCAAAAGGGAAAAATAAAAAAAAAGAATTATAAAATTAGAAAAAAATATTTGCATTTAAGATTTCCTTTCCGGCCGGGACTCGAACCCAGTACCACGCGCTAGGAACCCAACGGTGTAGCCATTAGGCTATCGGAGCTCTGTCGATGGAAGTCTTAAATATAATAAAAACAAAAAATGCACCTTGGTAATTATTGATTCAAACACTTTGAAATTTACAGGTCGAATAATTAAACTGACTCAGAATTTTTCTCCCTACATAAATAATCAATATTCGCAAAAGAGAAAAATTAAAAAAAAAAAAAGAAGAAGAAATTTGAAATTAGAAACTAAAAGTATACATTGAAGATTTTCGTTTAGGCTGGGACTCGAACCCAGGGCCACTCGCTTGGAAGCCTAACACTCTAGCCATTAGTCTATGGGAGCTCTGTCGGTGGGAGTTTTAAATATAATAAAAACAAAAAATGCACCTTGGTAATTGTTTATTTAAACACTTTGAAATCTTCGTGTCGAAAAATTAAACTGACTCAGAATTTTCTTCCCTACATAAATAATCAATAATTGCAAAGGAAAGAAATTGAAAAAAAAAAGAATTTTCAAATTAGAAAAGAAATATATACATTGAAGATATTCGCTCCGGCTGGGACTCGAACCCAGGCCACTCGCTTGGAAGACCAGCGGTCTAGCCATTAGGCTATCGGAGTTCTGTCGAGCGGAGTCTTACTGCCTGACTGATACTGCCTGACTGACAGACTGACTCACTGACTGACTGATACTGACTGACTGACTCACTGACTGACCGAGACTGACTGACTTATTGCCTGACTGACTGAGACTGGACTGACTGACTGACTGACTGACTGACTGACTAACTGACTGACTGAGACTGACTGACTGACTGCTTGACTCTCTGACTGGCTATTTCACTGACTGACTGAATGACTAAATGACTGACTGACACTGACTGACTGACTGCTTGACTACCTGACTGACTGCTTTACTGACTAACTGACTGGACAGGACTGACCGACTGACTGACTGACAGACTGACTGAATAAGGATGACTGACAGACTGACTGACAGACTGACTGAATAAGGCTGACCGACTGACTGACTGCCTGACTGACTGACTGACTGAATGACTGACTGACTGACTGACCGAGACTGACTGACTGACTGACTGAGACTGGACTGGACTGACTGACTGACTGACTGACTGAGACTGACTGACTGCTTTAGTGACTAACTGACTGCACAGGACTGACCGACTGACTGACTGACTGACTGCCTGACTGACTGACTGACTGAATGACTGACTGACTGAGACTAAATGACTGACTGCTTGACTGACTGGCTGAAGGACTAACTGACTGACTGAGTGACTGACTGACTGGACTGACTGACTGAGACTGAATGACTGAGTGCTTGACTGATTGACTGTCAGACTGACTGACTGACTTCGCAAAAGGGAAAAATAAAAAAAAAGAATTATAAAATTAGAAAAAAATATTTGCATTTAAGATTTCCTTTCCGGCCGGGACTCGAACCCAGTACCACGCGCTAGGAACCCAACGGTCTAGCCATTAGGCTATCGGAGCTCTGTCGATGGAAGTCTTAAATATAATAAAAACAAAAAATGCACCTTGGTAATTATTGATTCAAACACTTTGAAATTTACAGGTCGAATAATTAAACTGACTCAGAATTTTTTCCCCTACATAAATAATCAATATTCGCAAAAGAGAAAAATTTAAAAAAAAAGAAGAAGAAATTTCAAATTAGAAACTAAAAGTATACATTGAAGATTTTCGTTCAGGCTGGGACTCGAACCCAGGGCCACTCGCTTGGAAGCCTAACACTCTAGCCATTAGTCTATGGGAGCTCTGTCGGTGGGAGTTTTAAATATAATTAAAAAAAATGCACCTTGGTAATTGTTTATTTAAACACTTTGAAATCTTCGTGTCGAAAAATTAAACTGACTCAGAATTTTCTTCCCTACATAAATAATCAATAATTGCAAAGGAAAGAAATTGAAAAAAAAAAGAATTTTCAAATTAGAAAAGAAATATATACATTGAAGATATTCGCTCCGGCTGGGACTCGAACCCAGGCCACTCGCTTGGAAGACCAGCGGTCTAGCCATTAGGCTATCGGAGTTCTGTCGAGCGGAGTCTTACTGCCTGACTGATACTGCCTGACTGACAGACTGACTCACTGACTGACTGATACTGACTGACTGACTCACTGACTGACCGAGACTGACTGACTAACTGCCTGACTGACTGAGACTGGACTGACTGACTGACTGAATAAGGCTGACCGACTGACTGACTGCCAGACTGACTGACTGACTGAATGACTGACTGACTGACTGACCGAGACTGACTGACTGACTGACTGAGACTGGACTGGACTGACTGACTGACTGAGACTGACTGACTGCTTTAGTGACTAACTGACTGCACAGGACTGACCGACTGACTGACTGACTGACTGCCTGACTGACTGACTTACTGACTGACTGAGACTAAATGACTGACTGCTTGACTGACTGGCTGAAGGACTAACTGACTGACTGAGTGACTGACTGACTGGACTGACTGACTGAGACTGAATGACTGAGTGCTTGTCTGATTGACTGTCAGACTGACTGACTGACTTCGCAAAAGGGAAAAATAAAAAAAAAGAATTATAAAATTAGAAAAAAATATTTGCATTTAAGATTTCCTTTCCGGCTGGGATTTGAACCCAGGGCGACACTCATGGAAGCCCAACGCTCTCGCCAATATACTATCGGATCTCTGTTGATCGGTGTCTTAATTATAATAAAAACAAAAAATGCACCTTAGTAATTATTGATCTAAAATCTTTGAAATCTAAAGGTCGAATGATTAAACTGACTCAGAATTTTCTTCCGTACATAAATAATCCATATTTGCAAAAGAAAGAAATTGAAGAAAAAAAAGAATCTTCAAATTAGAAGAGAAATATATACATGGAAGATTTTCGTTCCGGCCGGGACTCGAACCCAGTACCACGCGCTTGGAACCCAACGGTCTAGCCATTAGGCTATCGGAGCTCTGTCGCTGGAAGTCTTAAATATAATAAAAACAAAAAATGCACCTTGGTAATTATTGATTCAAACACTTTGAAATTTACAGGTCGAATAATTAAACTGACTCAGAATTTTTCTCCCTACATAAATAATCAATATTCGCAAAAGAGAAAAATTAAAAAAAAAAGAAGAAGAAATTTCAAATTAGAAACTAAAAGTATACATTGAAGATTTTCGTTCAGGCTGGGACTCGAACCCAGGGCCACTCGCTTGGAAGCCTAACACTCTAGCCATTAGTCTATGGGAGCTCTGTCGGTGGGAGTTTTAAATATAATAAAAACAAAAAATGCACCTTGGTAATTGTTTATTTAAACACTTTGAAATCTTCGTGTCGAAAAATTAAACTGACTCAGAATTTTCTTCCCTACATAAATAATCAATAATTGCAAAGGAAAGAAATTGAAAAAAAAAAGAATTTTCAAATTAGAAAAGAAATATATACATTGAAGATATTCGCTCCGGCTGGGACTCGAACCCAGGCCACTCGCTTGGAAGACCAGCGGTCTAGCCATTAGGCTATCGGAGTTCTGTCGAGCGGAGTCTTACTGCCTGACTAATACTGCCTGACTGACAGACTGACTCACTGACTGACTGATACTGACTGACTGACTCACTGACTGACCGAGACTGACTGACTAACTGCCTGACTGACTGAGACTGGACTGACTGACTGACTGACTGACTAACTGACTGACTGAGACTGACTGACTGACTGCTTGACTCTCTGACTGGCTATTTCACTGACTGACTGAATGACTAAATGACTGACTGACACTGACTGACTGACTGCTTGACTACCTGACTGACTGCTTGACTGACTAACTGACTGGACAGGACTGACCGACTGACTGACTGACAGACTGACTGAATAAGGATGACTGACAGACTGACTGAATAAGGCTGACTGACTGACTGACTGACAGACTGACTGAATAAGGCTGACCGACTGACTGACTGCCTGACTGACTGACTGACTGAATGACTGACTGAATGACTGACCGAGACTGACTGACTGACTGACTGAGACTGGACTGGACTGACTGACTGACTGACTGACTGAGACTGACTGACTGAGACTGACTGACTGCTTTAGTGACTAACTGACTGCACAGGACTGACCGACTGACTGACTGACTGACTGCCTGACTGACTGACTGACTGAATGACTGACTGACTGAGACTAAATGACTGACTGCTTGACTGACTGGCTGAAGGACTAACTGACTGACTGAGTGACTGACTGACTGGACTGACTGACTGAGACTGAATGACTGAGTGCTTGACTGATTGACTGTCAGACTGACTGACTGACTTCGCAAAAGGGAAAAATAAAAAAAAAGAATTATAAAATTAGAAAAAAATATTTGCATTTAAGATTTCCTTTCCGGCTGGGATTTGAACCCAGGGCGACACTCATGGAAGCCCAACGCTCTCGCCAATATCCTATCGGATCTCTGTTGATCGGTGTCTTAATTATAATAAAAACAAAAAATGCACCTTAGTAATTATTGATCTAAAATCTTTGAAATCTAAAGGTCGAATGATTAAACTGACTCAGAATTTTCTTCCGTACATAAATAATCCATATTTGCAAAAGAAAGAAATTGAAGAAAAAAAAAAGAATCTTCAAATTAGAAGAGAAATATATACATGGAAGATTTTCTTTCCGGCCGGGACTCGAACCCAGTACCACGCGCTTGGAACCCAACGGTCTAGCCATTAGGCTATCGGAGCTCTGTCGATGGAAGTCTTAAATATAATAAAAACAAAAAATGCACCTTGGTAATTATTGATTGAAACACTTTGAAATTTACACGTCGAATAATTAAACTGACTCAGAATTTTTCTCCCTACATAAATAATCAATATTCGCAAAAGAGAAAAATTAAAAAAAAAAAGAAGAAGAAATTTCAAATTAGAAACTAAAAGTATACATTGAAGATTTTCGTTCAGGCTGGGACTCGAACCCAGGGCCACTCGCTTGGAAGCCTAACACTCTAGCCATTAGTCTATGGGAGCTCTGTCGGTGGGAGTTTTAAATATAATAAAAACAAAAAATGCACCTTGGTAATTGTTTATTTAAACACTTTGAAATCTTCGTGTCGAAAAATTTAACTGACTCAGAATTTTCTTCCCTACATAAATAATCAATAATTGCAAAGGAAAGAAATTGAAAAAAAAAAGAATTTTCAAATTAGAAAAGAAATATATACATTGAAGATATTCGCTCCGGCTGGGACTCGAACCCAGGCCACTCGCTTGGAAGACCAGCGGTCTAGCCATTAGGCTATAGGAGTTCTGTCGAGCGGAGTCTTACTGCCTGACTGATACTGCCTGACTGACAGACTGACTCACTGACTGACTGATACTGACTGACTGACTAACTGACTGACTGAGACTGACTGACTGACTGCTTGACTCTCTGACTGGCTATTTCACTGACTGACTGATACTGACTGACTGACTAACTGACTGACTGAGACTGACTGACTGACTGCTTGACTCTCTGACTGGCTATTTCACTGACTGACTGAATGACTAAATGACTGACTGACACTGACTGACTGACTGCTTGACTACCTGACTGACTGACTGACTGAATGACTGACTGACTGACCGAGACTAACTGACTGACTGACTGAGACTGGACTGGACTGACTGACTGACTGACTGACTGAGACTGACTGACTGCTTTAGTGACTAACTGACTGCACAGGACTGACCGACTGACTGACTGCCTGACTGCCTGACTGACTGACTAACTGACTGGACAGGACTGACCGACTGACTGACTGACAGACTGACTGAATAAGGATGACTGACAGACTGACTGAATAAGGCTGACCGACTGACTGACTGCCTGACTGACTGACTGACTGAATGACTGACTGACTGACCGAGACTAACTGACTGACTGACTGAGACTGGACTGGACTGACTGACTGACTGACTGACTGAGACTGACTGACTGCTTTAGTGACTAACTGACTGCACAGGACTGACCGACTGACTGACTGCCTGACTGCCTGACTGACTGACTGACTGAATGACTGACTGACTGAGACTAAATGACTGACTGCTTGACTGACTGGCTGAAGGACTAACTGACTGACTGACTGACTGGACTGACTGACTGAGACTGAATGACTGAGTGCTTGACTGATTGACTGTCAGACTGACTGACTGACTTCGCAAAAGGGAAAAATAAAAAAAAAAGAATTATAAAATTAGAAAAAAATATTTGCATTTAAGATTTCCTTTCCGGCCGGGACTCGAACCCAGTACCACGCGCTAGGAACCCAACGGTGCAGACATTAGGCTATCGGAGCTCTGTCGATGGAAGTCTTAAATATAATAAAAACAAAAAATGCACCTTGGTAATTATTGATTCAAACACTTTGAAATTTACAGGTCGAATAATTAAACTGACTCAGAATTTTTCTCCCTACATAAATAATCAATATTCGCAAAAGAGAAAAATTAAAAAAAAAAGAAGAAGAAATTTGAAATTAGAAACTAAAAGTATACATTGAAGATTTTCGTTCAGGCTGGGACTCGAACCCAGGCCACTCGTTTGGAAGACCAGCGGTCTAGCCATTAGGCTATCGGAGTTCTGTCGAGCGGAGTCTTACTGCCTGACTGATACTGCCTGACTGACAGACTGACTCACTGACTGAATGATACTGACTGACTGACTCACTGACTGACCGAGACTGACTGACTAACTGCCTGACTGACTGAGACTGGACTGACTGACTGACTGACTGACTGACTGACTAACTGACTGACTGAGACTGACTGACTGACTGCTTGACTCTCTGACTGGCTATTTCACTGACTGACTGAATGACTAAATGACTGACTGACACTGACTGACTGACTGCTTGACTACCTGACTGACTGCTTGACTGACTAACTGACTGGACAGGACTGACCGACTGACTGACAGACTGACTGAATAAGGATGACTGACAGACCGACTGAATAAGGCTGACTGACTGACTGACTGACAGACTGACTGAATAAGGCTGACCGACTGACTGACTGACAGACTGACTGACTGACTGAATGACTGACTGACTGACTGACCGAGACTGACTGACTGACTGACTGAGACTGGACTGGACTGACTGACTGACTGAGACTGACTGACTGCTTTAGTGACTAACTGACTGCACAGGACTGACCGACTGACTGACTGACTAACTGCCTGACTGACTGACTGACTGACTGACTGAGACTAAATGACTGACTGCTTGACTGACTGGCTGAAGGACTAACTGACTGACTGAGTGACTGACTGACTGGACTGACTGACTGAGACTGAATGACTGAGTGCTTGACTGATTGACTGTCAGACTGACTGACTGACTGACTGAATAAGGCTGACCGACTGACTGACTGCCTGACTGACTGACTGACTGAATGACTGACTGACTGACTGACCGAGACTGACTGACTGACTGACTGAGACTGGACTGGACTGACTGACTGACTGACTGACTGAGACTGACTGACTGCTTTAGTGACTAACTGACTGCACAGGACTGACCGACTGACTGACTGACTGACTGCCTGACTGACTGACTGACTGAATGACTGACTGACTGAGACTAAATGACTGACTGCTTGACTGACTGGCTGAAGGACTAACTGACTGACTGAGTGACTGACTGACTGGACTGACTGACTGAGACTGAATGACTGAGTGCTTGACTGATTGACTGTCAGACTGACTGACTGACTTCGCAAAAGGGAAAAATAAAAAAAAAGAATTATAAAATTAGAAAAAAATATTTGCATTTAAGATTTCCTTTCCGGCCGGGACTCGAACCCAGTACCACGCGCTAGGAACCCAACGGTCTAGCCATTAGGCTATCGGAGCTCTGTCGATGGAAGTCTTAAATATAATAAAAACAAAAAATGCACCTTGGTAATTATTGATTCAAACACTTTGAAATTTACAGGTCGAATAATTAAACTGACTCAGAATTTTTTCCCCTACATAAATAATCAATATTCGCAAAAGAGAAAAATTAAAAAAAAAAGAAGAAGAAATTTCAAATTAGAAACTAAAAGTATACATTGAAGATTTTCGTTCAGGCTGGGACTCGAACCCAGGGCCACTCGCTTGGAAGCCTAACACTCTAGCCATTAGTCTATGGGAGCTCTGTCGGTGGGAGTTTTAAATATAATTAAAAAAAAATGCACCTTGGTAATTGTTTATTTAAACACTTTGAAATCTTCGTGTCGAAAAATTAAACTGACTCAGAATTTTCTTCCCTACATAAATAATCAATAATTGCAAAGGAAAGAAATTGAAAAAAAAAAGAATTTTCAAATTAGAAAAGAAATATATACATTGAAGATATTCGCTCCGGCTGGGACTCGAACCCAGGCCACTCGCTTGGAAGACCAGCGGTCTAGCCATTAGGCTATCGGAGTTCAGTCGAGCGGAGTCTTACTGCCTGACTGATACTGCCTGACTGACAGACTGACTCACTGACTGACTGATACTGACTGACTGACTCACTGACTGACCGAGACTGACTGACTAACTGCCTGACTGACTGAGACTGGACTGACTGACTGACTGAATAAGGCTGACCGACTGACTGACTGCCAGACTGACTGACTGACTGAATGACTGACTGACTGACTGACCGAGACTGACTGACTGACTGACTGAGACTGGACTGGACTGACTGACTGACTGAGACTGACTGACTGCTTTAGTGACTAACTGACTGCACAGGACTGACCGACTGACTGACTGACTGACTGCCTGACTGACTGACTTACTGACTGACTGAGACTAAATGACTGACTGCTTGACTGACTGGCTGAAGGACTAACTGACTGACTGAGTGACTGACTGACTGGACTGACTGACTGAGACTGAATGACTGAGTGCTTGTCTGATTGACTGTCAGACTGACTGACTGACTTCGCAAAAGGGAAAAATAAAAAAAAAGAATTATAAAATTAGAAAAAAATATTTGCATTTAAGATTTCCTTTCCGGCTGGGATTTGAACCCAGGGCGACACTCATGGAAGCCCAACGCTCTCGCCAATATACTATCGGATCTCTGTTGATCGGTGTCTTAATTATAATAAAAACAAAAAATGCACCTTAGTAATTATTGATCTAAAATCTTTGAAATCTAAAGGTCGAATGATTAAACTGACTCAGAATTTTCTTCCGTACATAAATAATCCATATTTGCAAAAGAAAGAAATTGAAGAAAAAAAAGAATCTTCAAATTAGAAGAGAAATATATACATGGAAGATTTTCGTTCCGGCCGGGACTCGAACCCAGTACCACGCGCTTGGAACCCAACGGTCTAGCCATTAGGCTATCGGAGCTCTGTCGCTGGAAGTCTTAAATATAATAAAAACAAAAAATGCACCTTGGTAATTATTGATTCAAACACTTTGAAATTTACAGCTCGAATAATTAAACTGACTCAGAATTTTTCTCCCTACATAAATAATCAATATTCGCAAAAGAGAAAAATTAAAAAAAAAAGAAGAAGAAATTTCAAATTAGAAACTAAAAGTATACATTGAAGATTTTCGTTCAGGCTGGGACTCGAACCCAGGGCCACTCGCTTGGAAGCCTAACACTCTAGCCATTAGTCTATGGGAGCTCTGTCGGTGGGAGTTTTAAATATAATAAAAACAAAAAATGCACCTTGGTAATTGTTTATTTAAACACTTTGAAATCTTCGTGTCGAAAAATTAAACTGACTCAGAATTTTCTTCCCTACATAAATAATCAATAATTGCAAAGGAAAGAAATTGAAAAAAAAAAAGAATTTTCAAATTAGAAAAGAAATATATACATTGAAGATATTCGCTCCGGCTGGGACTCGAACCCAGGCCACTCGCTTGGAAGACCAGCGGTCTAGCCATTAGGCTATCGGAGTTCTGTCGAGCGGAGTCTTACTGCCTGACTAATACTGCCTGACTGACAGACTGACTCACTGACTGACTGATACTGACTGACTGACTCACTGACTGACCGAGACTGACTGACTAACTGCCTGACTGACTGAGACTGGACTGACTGACTGACTGACTGACTAACTGACTGACTGAGACTGACTGACTGACTGCTTGACTCTCTGACTGGCTATTTCACTGACTGACTGAATGACTAAATGACTGACTGACACTGACTGACTGACTGCTTGACTACCTGACTGACTGCTTGACTGACTAACTGACTGGACAGGACTGACCGACTGACTGACTGACAGACTGACTGAATAAGGATGACTGACAGACTGACTGAATAAGGCTGACTGACTGACTGACTGACAGACTGACTGAATAAGGCTGACCGACTGACTGACTGCCTGACTGACTGACTGACTGAATGACTGACTGAATGACTGACCGAGACTGACTGACTGACTGACTGAGACTGGACTGGACTGACTGACTGACTGACTGACTGAGACTGACTGACTGAGACTGACTGACTGCTTTAGTGACTAACTGACTGCACAGGACTGACCGACTGACTGACTGACTGACTGCCTGACTGACTGACTGACTGAATGACTGACTGACTGAGACTAAATGACTGACTGCTTGACTGACTGGCTGAAGGACTAACTGACTGACTGAGTGACTGACTGACTGGACTGACTGACTGAGACTGAATGACTGAGTGCTTGACTGATTGACTGTCAGACTGACTGACTGACTTCGCAAAAGGGAAAAATAAAAAAAAAGAATTATAAAATTAGAAAAAAATATTTGCATTTAAGATTTCCTTTCCGGCTGGGATTTGAACCCAGGGCGACACTCATGGAAGCCCAACGCTCTCGCCAATATCCTATCGGATCTCTGTTGATCGGTGTCTTAATTATAATAAAAACAAAAAATGCACCTTAGTAATTATTGATCTAAAATCTTTGAAATCTAAAGGTCGAATGATTAAACTGACTCAGAATTTTCTTCCGTACATAAATAATCCATATTTGCAAAAGAAAGAAATTGAAGAAAAAAAAAAGAATCTTCAAATTAGAAGAGAAATATATACATGGAAGATTTTCTTTCCGGCCGGGACTCGAACCCAGTACCACGCGCTTGGAACCCAACGGTCTAGCCATTAGGCTATCGGAGCTCTGTCGATGGAAGTCTTAAATATAATAAAAACAAAAAATGCACCTTGGTAATTATTGATTGAAACACTTTGAAATTTACACGTCGAATAATTAAACTGACTCAGAATTTTTCTCCCTACATAAATAATCAATATTCGCAAAAGAGAAAAATTAAAAAAAAAAAAGAAGAAGAAATTTCAAATTAGAAACTAAAAGTATACATTGAAGATTTTCGTTCAGGCTGGGACTCGAACCCAGGGCCACTCGCTTGGAAGCCTAACACTCTAGCCATTAGTCTATGGGAGCTCTGTCGGTGGGAGTTTTAAATATAATAAAAACAAAAAATGCACCTTGGTAATTGTTTATTTAAACACTTTGAAATCTTCGTGTCGAAAAATTTAACTGACTCAGAATTTTCTTCCCTACATAAATAATCAATAATTGCAAAGGAAAGAAATTGAAAAAAAAAAGAATTTTCAAATTAGAAAAGAAATATATACATTGAAGATATTCGCTCCGGCTGGGACTCGAACCCAGGCCACTCGCTTGGAAGACCAGCGGTCTAGCCATTAGGCTATCGGAGTTCTGTCGAGCGGAGTCTTACTGCCTGACTGATACTGCCTGACTGACAGACTGACTCACTGACTGACTGATACTGACTGACTGACTAACTGACTGACTGAGACTGACTGACTGACTGCTTGACTCTCTGACTGGCTATTTCACTGACTGACTGAATGACTAAATGACTGACTGACACTGACTGACTGACTGCTTGACTACCTGACTGACTGCTTGACTGACTAACTGACTGGACAGGACTGACCGACTGACTGACTGACAGACTGACTGAATAAGGATGACTGACAGACTGACTGAATAAGGCTGACCGACTGACTGACTGCCTGACTGACTGACTGACTGAATGACTGACTGACTGACCGAGACTAACTGACTGACTGACTGAGACTGGACTGGACTGACTGACTGACTGACTGACTGAGACTGACTGACTGCTTTAGTGACTAACTGACTGCACAGGACTGACCGACTGACTGACTGCCTGACTGCCTGACTGACTGACTGACTGAATGACTGACTGACTGAGACTAAATGACTGACTGCTTGACTGACTGGCTGAAGGACTAACTGACTGACTGACTGACTGGACTGACTGACTGAGACTGAATGACTGAGTGCTTGACTGATTGACTGTCAGACTGACTGACTGACTTCGCAAAAGGGAAAAATAAAAAAAAAAGAATTATAAAATTAGAAAAAAATATTTGCATTTAAGATTTCCTTTCCGGCCGGGACTCGAACCCAGTACCACGCGCTAGGAACCCAACGGTGTAGACATTAGGCTATCGGAGCTCTGTCGATGGAAGTCTTAAATATAATAAAAACAAAAAATGCACCTTGGTAATTATTGATTCAAACACTTTGAAATTTACAGGTCGAATAATTAAACTGACTCAGAATTTTTCTCCCTACATAAATAATCAATATTCGCAAAAGAGAAAAATTAAAAAAAAAAGAAGAAGAAATTTGAAATTAGAAACTAAAAGTATACATTGAAGATTTTCGTTCAGGCTGGGACTCGAACCCAGGCCACTCGTTTGGAAGACCAGCGGTCTAGCCATTAGGCTATCGGAGTTCTGTCGAGCGGAGTCTTACTGCCTGACTGATACTGCCTGACTGACAGACTGACTCACTGACTGAATGATACTGACTGACTGACTCACTGACTGACCGAGACTGACTGACTAACTGCCTGACTGACTGAGACTGGACTGACTGACTGACTGACTGACTGACTGACTAACTGACTGACTGAGACTGACTGACTGACTGCTTGACTCTCTGACTGGCTATTTCACTGACTGACTGAATGACTAAATGACTGACTGACACTGACTGACTGACTGCTTGACTACCTGACTGACTGCTTGACTGACTAACTGACTGGACAGGACTGACCGACTGACTGACAGACTGACTGAATAAGGATGACTGACAGACCGACTGAATAAGGCTGACTGACTGACTGACTGACAGACTGACTGAATAAGGCTGACCGACTGACTGACTGACAGACTGACTGACTGACTGAATGACTGACTGACTGACTGACCGAGACTGACTGACTGACTGACTGAGACTGGACTGGACTGACTGACTGACTGAGACTGACTGACTGCTTTAGTGACTAACTGACTGCACAGGACTGACCGACTGACTGACTGACTAACTGCCTGACTGACTGACTGACTGACTGACTGAGACTAAATGACTGACTGCTTGACTGACTGGCTGAAGGACTAACTGACTGACTGAGTGACTGACTGACTGGACTGACTGACTGAGACTGAATGACTGAGTGCTTGACTGATTGACTGTCAGACTGACTGACTGACTTCGCAAAAGGGAAAAATAAAAAAAAAGAATTATAAAATTAGAAAAAAATATTTGCATTTAAGATTTCCTTTCCGGCTGGGATTTGAACCCAGGGCGACACTCATGGAAGCCCAACGCTCTCGCCAATATACTATCGGATCTCTGTTGATCGGTGTCTTAATTATAATAAAAACAAAAAATGCACCTTAGTAATTATTGATCTAAAATCTTTGAAATCTAAAGGTCGAATGATTAAACTGACTCAGAATTTTCTTCCGTACATAAATAATCCATATTTGCAAAAGAAAGAAATTGAAAAAAAAAAGAATCTTCAAATTAGAAGAGAAATATATACATGGAAGATTTTCGTTCCGGCCGGGACTCGAACCCAGTACCACGCGCTTGGAACCCAACGGTCTAGCCATTAGGCTATCGGAGCTCTGTCGATGGAAGTCTTAAATATAATAAAAACAAAAAATGCACCTTGGTAATTATTGATTCAAACACTTTGAAATTTACAGGTCGAATAATTAAACTGACTCAGAATTTTTCTCCCTACATAAATAATCAATATTCGCAAAAGAGAAAAATTAAAAAAAAAAGAAGAAGAAATTTCAAATTAGAAACTAAAAGTATACATTGAAGATTTTCGTTCAGGCTGGGACTCGAACCCAGGGCCACTCGCTTGGAAGCCTAACACTCTAGCCATTAGTCTATGGGAGCTCTGTCGGTGGGAGTTTTAAATATAATAAAAACAAAAAATGCACCTTGGTAATTGTTTATTTAAACACTTTGAAATCTTCGTGTCGAAAAATTAAACTGACTCAGAATTTTCTTCCCTGCATAAATAATCAATAATTGCAAAGGAAAGAAATTGAAAAAAAAAAGAATTTTCAAATTAGAAAAGAAATATATACATTGAAGATATTCGCACCGGCTGGGACTCGAACCCAGGCCACTCGCTTGGAAGACCAGCGGTCTAGCCATTAGGCTATCGGAGTTCTGTCGAGCGGAGTCTTACTGCCTGACTGATACTGCCTGACTGACAGACTGACTCACTGACTGACTGATACTGACTGACTGACTCACTGACTGACCGAGACTGACTGACTAACTGCCTGACTGACTGAGACTGGACTGACTGACTGACTGACTGACTAACTGACTGACTGAGACTGACTGACTGACTGCTTGACTCTCTGACTGGCTATTTCACTGACTGACTGAATGACTAAATGACTGACTGACACTGACTGACTGACTGCTTGACTACCTGACTGACTGCTTGACTGACTAACTGACTGGACAGGACTGACCGACTGACTGACTGACAGACTGACTGAATAAGGATGACTGACAGACTGACTGAATAAGGCTGACTGACTGACTGACTGACAGACTGACTGAATAAGGCTGACAGACTGACTGAATAAGGCTGACTGACTGACTGACTGAATGACTGACTGACTGACTGACCGAGACTGACTGACTGACTGACTGAGACTGGACTGGACTGACTGACTGACTGACTGAGACTGACTGACTGCTTTAGTGACTAACTGACTGCACAGGACTGACCGACTGACTGACTGACTGACTGCCTGACTGACTGACTGACTGAATGACTGACTGACTGAGACTAAATGACTGACTGCTTGACTGACTGGCTGAAGGACTAACTGACTGACTGAGTGACTGACTGACTGGACTGACTGACTGAGACTGAATGACTGAGTGCTTGACTGATTGACTGTCAGACTGACTGACTGACTTCGCAAAAGGGAAAAATAAAAAAAAAGAATTATAAAATTAGAAAAAAATATTTGCATTTAAGATTTCCTTTCCGGCTGGGATTTGAACCCAGGGCGACACTCATGGAAGCCCAACGCTCTCGCCAATATACTATCGGATCTCTGTTGATCGGTGTCTTAATTATAATAAAAACAAAAAATGCACCTTAGTAATTATTGATCTAAAATCTTTGAAATCTAAAGGTCGAATGATTAAACTGACTCAGAATTTTCTTCCGTACATAAATAATCCATATTTGCAAAAGAAAGAAATTGAAGAAAAAAAAGAATCTTCAAATTAGAAGAGAAATATATACATGGAAGATTTTCGTTCCGGCCGGGACTCGAACCCAGTACCACGCGCTTGGAACCCAACGGTCTAGCCATTAGGCTATCGGAGCTCTGTCGATGGAAGTCTTAAATATAATAAAAACAAAAAATGCATCTTGGTAATTATTGATTCAAACACTTTGAAATTTACAGGTCGAATAATTAAACTGACTCAGAATTTTTCTCCCTACATAAATAATCAATATTCGCAAAAGAGAAAAATTAAAAAAAAAAAGAAGAAGAAATTTCAAATTAGAAACTAAAAGTATACATTGAAGATTTTCGTTCAGGCTGGGACTCGAACCCAGGGCCACTCGCTTGGAAGCCTAACACTCTAGCCATCAGTCTATGGGAGCTCTGTCGGTGGGAGTTTTAAATATAATAAAAACAAAAAATGCACCTTGGTAATTGTTTATTTAAACACTTTGAAATCTTCGTGTCGAAAAATTAAACTGACTCAGAATTTTCTTCCCTACATAAATAATCAATAATTGCAAAGGAAAGAAATTGAAAATAAAAAGAATTTTCAAATTAGAAAAGAAATATATACATTGAAGATATTCGCTCCGGCTGGGACTCGAACCCAGGCCACTCGCTTGGAAGACCAGCGGTCTAGCCATTAGGCTATCGGCGTTCTGTCGAGCGGAGTCTTACTGCCTGACTGATACTGCCTGACTGACAGACTGACTCACTGACTGACTGATACTGACTGACTGACTAACTGACTGACTGAGACTGACTGACTGACTGCTTGACTCTCTGACTGGCTATTTCACTGACTGACTGAATGACTAAATGACTGACTGACACTGACTGACTGACTGCTTGACTACCTGACTGACTGCTTGACTGACTAACTGACTGGACAGGACTGACCGACTGACTGACTGACAGACTGACTGAATAAGGATGACTGACAGACTGACTGAATAAGGCTGACTGACTGACTGACAGACTGACTGAATAAGGCTGACCGACTGACTGACTGCCTGACTGACTGACTGACTGAATGACTGACTGACTGACCGAGACTAACTGACTGACTGACTGAGACTGGACTGGACTGACTGACTGACTGACTGAGACTGACTGACTGCTTTAGTGACTAACTGACTGCACAGGACTGACCGACTGACTGACTGCCTGACTGCCTGACTGACTGACTGACTGAATGACTGACTGACTGAGACTAAATGACTGACTGCTTGACTGACTGGCTGAAGGACTAACTGACTGACTGAGTGACTGACTGACTGACTGAGACTGAATGACTGAGTGCTTGACTGATTGACTGTCAGACTGACTGACTGACTTCGCAAAAGGGAAAAATAAAAAAAAAAGAATTATAAAATTAGAAAAAAATATTTGCATTTAAGATTTCCTTTCCGGCCGGGACTCGAACCCAGTACCACGCGCTAGGAACCCAACGGTCTAGCCATTAGGCTATCGGAGCTCTGTCGATGCAAGTCTTAAATATAATAAAAACAAAAAATGCACCTTGGTAATTATTGATTCAAACACTTTGAAATTTACAGGTCGAATAATTAAACTGACTCAGAATTTTTCTCCCTACATAAATAATCAATATTCGCAAAAGAGAAAAATTAAAAAAAAAAAGAAGAAGAAATTTCAAATTAGAAACTAAAAGTATACATTGAAGATTTTCGTTCAGGCTGGGACTCGAACCCAGGGCCACTCGCTTGGAAGCCTAACACTCTAGCCATCAGTCTATGGGAGCTCTGTCGGTGGGAGTTTGAAATATAATAAAAACAAAAAATGCACCTTGGTAATTGTTTATTTAAACACTTTGAAATCTTTGTGTCGAAAAATTAAACTGACTCAGAATTTTCTTCTCTACATAAATAATCAATAATTGCAAAGGAAAGAAATTGAAAAAAAAAAGAATTTTCAAATTAGAAAAGAAATATATACATTGAAGATATTCGCTCCGGCTGGGACTCGAACCCAGGCCACTCGCTTGGAAGACCAGCGGTCTAGCCATTAGGCTATCGGCGTTCTGTCGAGCGGAGTCTTACTGCCTGACTGATACTGCCTGACTGACAGACTGACTCACTGACTGACTGATACTGACTGACTGACTCACTGACTGACCGAGACTGACTGACTAACTGCCTGACTGACTGAGACTGGACTGACTGACTGACTGACTGACTGACTAACTGACTGACTGAGACTGACTGACTGACTGCTTGACTCTCTGACTGGCTATTTCACTGACTGACTGAATGACTAAATGACTGACTGACACTGACTGACTGACTGCTTGACTACCTGACTGACTGCTTGACTACCTGACTGACTGGACAGGACTGACCGACTGACTGACTGACAGACTGACTGAATAAGGATGACTGACAGACTGACTGAATAAGGCTGACTGACTGACTGACTGACTGACAGACTGACTGAATAAGGCTGACCGACTGACTGACTGCCTGACTGACTGACTGACTGAATGACTGACTGACTGACCGAGACTGACTGACTGACTGACTGAGACTGGACTGGACTGACTGACTGACTGACTGACTGAGACTGACTGACTGCTTTAGTGACTAACTGACTGCACAGGACTGACCGACTGACTGACTGCCTGACTGACTGACTGACTGACTGACTGACTGACTGAGACTAAATGACTGACTGCTTGACTGACTGGCTGAAGGACTAACTGACTGACTGAGTAACTGACTGACTGACTGAGACTGAATGACTGAGTGCTTGACTGATTGACTGTCAGACTGACTGACTGACTTCGCAAAAGGGAAAAATAAAAAAAAAGAATTAGAAAATTAGAGAAAAATATTTGCATTTAAGATTTCCTTTCCGGCCGGGACTCGAACCCAGTACCACGCGCTAGGAACCCAACGGTCTAGCCATTAGGCTATCGGAGCTCTGTCGATGGAAGTCTTAAATATAATAAAAACAAAAAATGCACCTTGGTAATTATTGATTCAAACACTTTGAAATTTACAGGTCGAATAATTAAACTGACTCAGAATTTTTCTCCCTACATAAATAATCAATATTCGCAAAAGAGAAAAATTAAAAAAAAAAGAAGAAGAAATTTCAAATTAGAAACTAAAAGTATACATTGAAGATTTTCGTTCAGGCTGGGACTCGAACCCAGGGCCACTCGCTTGGAAGCCTAACACTCTAGCCATTAGTCTATGGGAGCTCTGTCGGTGGGAGTTTTAAATATAATAAAAACAAAAAATGCACCTTGGTAATTGTTTATTTAAACACTTTGAAATCTTCGTGTCGAAAAATTAAACTGACTCAGAATTTTCTTCCCTACATAAATAATCAATAATTGCAAAGGAAAGAAATTGAAAAAAAAAAGAATTTTCAAATTAGAAAAGAAATATATACATTGAAGATATTCGCTCCGGCTGGGACTCGAACCAAGGCCACTCGCTTGGAAGACCAGCGGTCTAGCCATTAGGCTATCGGAGTTCTGTCGAGCGGAGTCTTACCGCCTGACTGATACTGCCTGACTGACAGACTGACTCACTGACTGACTGATACTGACTGACTGACTCACTGACTGACCGAGACTGACTGACTAACTGCCTGACTGACTGAGACTGGACTGACTGACTGACTGACTGACTGACTGACTAACTGACTGACTGAGACTGACTGACTGACTGCTTGACTCTCTAACTGGCTATTTCACTGACTGACTGAATGACTAAATGACTGACTGACACTGACTGACTGACTGCTTGACTACCTGACTGACTGCTTGACTGACTAACTGACTGGACAGGACTGACCGACTGACTGACTGACAGACTGACTGAATAAGGATGACTGACAGACTGACTGAATAAGGATGACTGACAGACTGACTGAATAAGGCTGACTGACTGACTGACTGACAGACTGACTGAATAAGGCTGACCGACTGACTGACTGCCTGACTGACTGACTGACTGAATGACTGACTGACTGACTGACCGAGACTGACTGACTGACTGACTGAGACTGGACTGGACTGACTGACTGACTGACTGACTGAGACTGACTGACTGCTTTAGTGACTAACTGACTGCACAGGACTGACCGACTGACTGACTGACTGACTGCCTGACTGACTGACTGACTGAATGACTGACTGACTGAGACTAAATGACTGACTGCTTGACTGACTGGCTGAAGGACTAACTGACTGACTGAGTGACTGACTGACTGGACTGACTGACTGAGACTGAATGACTGAGTGCTTGACTGATTGACTGTCAGACTGACTGACTGACTTCACAAAAGGGAAAAATAAAAAAAAAGAATTAGAAAATTAGAGAAAAATATTTGCATTTAAGATTTCCTTTCCGGCCGGGACTCGAACCCAGTACCACGCGCTAGGAACCCAACGGTCTAGCCATTAGGCTATCGGAGCTCTGTCGATGGAAGTCTTAAATATAATAAAAACAAAAAATGCACCTTGGTAATTATTGATTCAAACACTTTGAAATTTACAGGTCGAATAATTAAACTGACTCAGAATTTTTCTCCCTACATAAATAATCAATATTCGCAAAAGAGAAAAATTAAAAAAAAAAGAAGAAGAAATTTCAAATTAGAAACTAAAAGTATACATTGAAGATTTTCGTTCAGGCTGGGACTCGAACCCAGGGCCACTCGCTTGGAAGCCTAACACTCTAGCCATTAGTCTATGGGAGCTCCGTCGGTGGGAGTTTTAAATATAATAAAAACAAAAAATGCACCTTGGTAATTGTTTAAACACTTTGAAATCTTCGTGTCGAAAAATTAAACTGACTCAGAATTTTCTTCCCTACATAAATAATCAATAATTGCAAAGGAAAGAAATTGAAAAAAAAAAGAATTTTCAAATTAGAAAAGAAATATATACATTGAAGATATTCGCTCCGGCTGAGACTCGAACCCAGGCCACTCGCTTGGAAGACCAGCGGTCTAGCCATTAGGCTATCGGAGTTCTGTCGAGCGGAGTCTTACTGTCTGACTGATACTGCCTGACTGACAGACTGACTCACTGACTGATACTGACTGACTGACTCACTGACTGACCGAGACTGACTGACTAACTGCCTGACTGACTGAGACTGGACTGACTGACTGACTGACTGACTGACTGACTAACTGACTGACTGAGACTGACTGACTGACTGCTTGACTCTCTGACTGGCTATTTCACTGACTGACTGAATGACTAAATGACTGACTGACACTGACTGACTGACTGCTTGAATACCTGACTGACTGCTTGAATACCTGACTGCTTGACTGACTAACTGACTGGACAGGACTGACCGACTGACTGACTGACAGACTGACTGAATAAGGCTGACTGACTGACTGACTGACAGACTGACTGAATAAGGCTGACCGACTGACTGACTGCCTGACTGACTGACTGACTGAATGACTGACTGACTGACTGACCGAGACTGACTGACTGACTGACTGAGACTGGACTGGACTGACTGACTGACTGACTGACTGAGACTGACTGACTGCTTTAGTGACTAACTGACTGCACAGGACTGACCGACTGACTGACTGACTGACGGCCTGACTGACTGACTGACTGAATGACTGACTGACTGAGACTAAATGACTGACTGCTTGACTGACTGGCTGAAGGACTAACTGACTGACTGAGTGACTGACTGACTGGACTGACTGACTGAGACTGAATGACTGAGTGCTTGACTGATTGACTGTCAGACTGACTGACTGACTTCGCAAAAGGGAAAAATAAAAAAAAAAAGAATTATAAAATTAGAAAAAAATATTTGCATTTAAGATTTCCTTTCCGGCCGGGACTCGAACCCAGTACCACGCGCTAGGAACCCAACGGTGTAGCCATTAGGCGATCGGAGCTCTGTCGATGGAAGTCTTAAATATAATAAAAACAAAAAATGCACCTTGGTAATTATTGATTCAAACACTTTGAAATTTACAGGTCGAACAATTAAACTGACTCAGAATTTTTCTCCCTACATAAATAATCAATATTCGCAAAAGAGAAAAATTAAAAAAAAAAGAAGAAGAAATTTGAAATTAGAAACTAAAAGTACACATTGAAGATTTTCGTTTAGGCTGGGACTCGAACCCAGGGCCACTCGCTTGGAAGCCTAACACTCTAGCCATTAGTCTATGGGAGCTCCGTCGGTGGGAGTTTTAAATATAATAAAAACAAAAAATGCACCTTGGTAATTGTTTATTTAAACACTTTGAAATCTTCGTGTCGAAAAATTAAACTGACGCAGAATTTTCTTCCCTACATAAATAATCAATAATTGCAAAGGAAAGAAATTGAAAAAAAAAGAATTTTCAAATTAGAAAAGAAATATATACATTGAAGATATTCGCTCCGGCTGAGACTCGAACCCAGGCCACTCGCTTGGAAGACCAGCGGTCTAGCCATTAGGCTATCGGAGTTCTGTCGAGCGGAGTCTTACTGCCTGACTGATACTGCCTGACTGACAGACTGACTCACTGACTGATACTGACTGACTGACTCACTGACTGACCGAGACTGACTGACTAAATGCCTGACTGACTGAGACTGGACTGACTGACTGACTGACTGACTGACTAACTGACTGACTGAGACTGACTGACTGACTGCTTGACTCTCTGACTGGCTATTTCACTGACTGACTGAATGACTAAATGACTGACTGACACTGACTGACTGACTGCTTGAATACCTGACTGACTGCTTGACTGACTAACTGACTGGACAGGACTGACCGACTGACTGACTGACAGACTGACTGAATAAGGATGACTGACAGACTGACTGAATAAGGCTGACTGACTGACTGACTGACAGACTGACTGAATAAGGCTGACCGACTGACTGACTGCCTGACTGACTGACTGACTGAATGACCGAGACTGACTGACTGACTGACTGAGACTGGACTGGACTGACTGACTGACTGACTGACTGAGACTGACTGACTGCTTTAGTGACTAACTGACTGCACAGGACTGACCGACTGACTGACTGACTGACGGCCTGACTGACTGACTGACTGAATGACTGACTGACTGAGACTAAATGACTGACTGCTTGACTGACTGGCTGAAGGACTAACTGACTGACTGAGTGACTGACTGACTGGACTGACTGACTGAGACTGAATGACTGAGTGCTTGACTGATTGACTGTCAGACTGACTGACTGACTTCGCAAAAGGGAAAAATAAAAAAAAAAGAATTATAAAATTAGAAAAAAATATTTGCATTTAAGATTTCCTTTCCGGCCGGGACTCGAACCCAGTACGACGCGCTAGGAACCCAACGGTGTAGCCATTAGGCTATCGGAGCTCTGTCGATGGAAGTCTTAAATATAATAAAAACAAAAAATGCACCTTGGTAATTATTGATTCAAACACTTTGAAATTTACAGGTCGAATAATTAAACTGACTCAGAATTTTTCTCCCTACATAAATAATCAATATTCGCAAAAGAGAAAAATTAAAAAAAAAAGAAGAAGAAATTTGAAATTAGAAACTAAAAGTACACATTGAAGATTTTCGTTTAGGCTGGGACTCGAACCCAGGGCCACTCGCTTGGAAGCCTAACACTCTAGCCATTAGTCCATGGGGGCTCTGTCGGTGGGAGTTTTAAATATAATAAAAACAAAAAATGCACCTTGGTAATTGTTTATTTAAACACTTTGAAATCTTCGTGTCGAAAAATTAAACTGACTCAGAATTTTCTTCCCTACATAAATAATCAATAATTGCAAAGGAAAGAAATTGAAAAAAAAAAGAATTTTCAAATTAGAAAAGAAATATATACATTGAAGATATTCGCTCCGGCTGGGACTTGAACCCAGGCCACTCGCTTGGAAGACCAGCGGTCTAGCCATTAGGCTATTGGAGTTCTGTCGAGCGGAGTCTTACTGCCTGACTGATACTGCCTAACTGACAGACTGACTCACTGACTGACTGATACTGACTGACTGACTCACTGACTGACCGAGACTGACTGACTAACTGCCTGACTGACTGAGACTGGACTGACTGACTGACTGACTGACTGACTGACTAACTGACTGACTGAGACTGACTGACTGACTGCTTGACTCTCTGACTGGCTATTTCACTGACTGACTGAATGACTAAATGACTGACTGACACTGACTGACTGACTGCTTGACTACCTGACTGACTGCTTGACTGACTAACTGACTGGACAGGACTGACCGACTGACTGACTGACAGACTGACTGAATAAGGATGACTGACAGACTGACTGAATAAGGCTGACTGACTGACTGACTGACAGACTGACTGAATAAGGCTGACCGACTGACTGACTGCCTGACTGACTGACTGACTGAATGACTGACTGACTGACTGACCGAGACTGACTGACTGACTGACTGAGACTGACTGACTGCTTTAGTGACTAACTGACTGCACAGGACTGACCGACTGACTGAATGACTGACGGCCTGACTGACTGACTGACTGAATGACTGACTGACTGAGACTAAATGACTGACTGCTTGACTGACTGGCTGAAGGACTAACTGACTGACTGAGTGACTGACTGACTGGACTGACTGACTGAGACTGAATGACTGAGTGCTTGACTGATTGACTGTCAGACTGACTGACTGACTTCGAAAAAGGGAAAAAAAAAAAAAAAGAATTATAAAATTAGAAAAAAATATTTGCATTTAAGATTTCCTTTCCGGCCGGGACTCGAACCCAGTACCACGCGCTAGGAACCCAACGGTGTAGCCATTAGGCTATCGGAGCTCTGTCGATGGAAGTCTTAAATATAATAAAAACAAAAAATGCACCTTGGTAATTATTGATTCAAACACTTTGAAATTTACAGGTCGAATAATTAAACTGACTCAGAATTTTTCTCCCTACATAAATAATCAATATTCGCAAAAGAGAAAAATTAAAAAAAAAAAGAAGAAGAAATTTGAAATTAGAAACTAAAAGTATACATTGAAGATTTTCGTTTAGGCTGGGACTCGAACCCAGGGCCACTCGCTTGGAAGCCTAACACTCTAGCCATTAGTCTATGGGAGCTCTGTCGGTGGGAGTTTTAAATATAATAAAAACAAAAAATGCACCTTGGTAATTGTTTATTTAAACACTTTGAAATCTTCGTGTCGAAAAATTAAACTGACTCAGAATTTTCTTCCCTACATAAATAATCAATAATTGCAAAGGAAAGAAATTGAAAAAAAAAAAGAATTTTCAAATTAGAAAAGAAATATATACATTGAAGATATTCGCTCCGGCTGGGAATCGAACCCAGGCCACTCGCTTGGAAGACCAGCGGTCTAGCCATTAGGCTATCGGAGTTCTGTCGAGCGGAGTCTTACTGCCTGACTGATACTGCCTGACTGACAGACTGACTCACTGACTGACTGATACTGACTGACTGACTCACTGACTGACCGAGACTGACTGACTAACTGCCTGACTGACTGAGACTGGACTGACTGACTGACTGACTGACTGACTGACTAACTGACTGACTGAGACTGACTGACTGACTGCTTGACTCTCTGAGTGGCTATTTCACTGACTGACTGAATGACTAAATGACTGACTGACACTGACTGACTGACTGCTTGACTACCTGACTGACTGCTTGACTGACTAACTGACTGGACAGGACTGACCGACTGACTGACTGACAGACTGACTGAATAAGGATGACTGACAGACCGACTGAATAAGGCTGACTGACTGACTGACTGACAGACTGACTGAATAAGGCTGACCGACTGACTGACTGCCAGACTGACTGACTGACTGAATGACTGACTGACTGACTGACCGAGACTGACTGACTGACTGACTGAGACTGGACTGGACTGACTGACTGACTGAGACTGACTGACTGCTTTAGTGACTAACTGACTGCACAGGACTGACCGACTGACTGACTGACTGACTGCCTGACTGACTGACTGACTGAATGACTGACTGACTGAGACTAAATGACTGACTGCTTGACTGACTGGCTGAAGGACTAACTGACTGACTGAGTGACTGACTGACTGGACTGACTGACTGAGACTGAATGACTGAGTGCTTGACTGATTGACTGTCAGACTGACTGACTGACTTCGCAAAAGGGAAAAATAAAAAAAAAGAATTATAAAATTAGAAAAAAATATTTGCATTTAAGATTTCCTTTCCGGCTGGGATTTGAACCCAGGGTGACACTCATGGAAGCCCAACGCTCTCGCCAATATACTATCGGATCTCTGTTGATCGGTGTCTTAATTATAATAAAAACAAAAAATGCACCTTAGTAATTATTGATCTAAAATCTTTGAAATCTAAAGGTCGAATGATTAAACTGACTCAGAATTTTCTTCCGTACATAAATAATCCATATTTGCAAAAGAAAGAAATTGAAAAAAAAAAAGAATCTTCAAATTAGAAGAGAAATATATACATGGAAGATTTTCGTTCCGGCCGGGACTCGAACCCAGTACCACGCGCTTGGAACCCAACGGTCTAGCCATTAGGCTATCGGAGCTCTGTCGATGGAAGTCTTAAATATAATAAAAACAAAAAATGCACCTTGGTAATTATTGATTCAAACACTTTGAAATTTACAGGTCGAATAATTAAACTGACTCAGAATTTTTCTCCCTACATAAATAATCAATATTCGCAAAAGAGAAAAATTAAAAAAAAAAGAAGAAGAAATTTCAAATTAGAAACTAAAAGTATACATTGAAGATTTTCGTTCAGGCTGGGACTCGAACCCAGGGCCACTCGCTTGGAAGCCTAACACTCTAGCCATTAGTCTATGGGAGCTCTGTCGGTGGGAGTTTTAAATATAATAAAAACAAAAAATGCACCTTGGTAATTGTTTATTTAAACACTTTGAAATCTTCGTGTCGAAAAATTAAACTGACTCAGAATTTTCTTCCCTACATAAATAATCAATAATTGCAAAGGAAAGAAATTGAAAAAAAAAGAATTTTCAAATTAGAAAAGAAATATATACATTGAAGATATTCGCTCCGGCTGGGACTCGAACCCAGGCCACTCGCTTGGAAGACCAGCGATCTAGCCATTAGGCTATCGGAGTTCTGTCGAGCGGAGTCTTACTGCCTGACTGATACTGCCTGACTGACAGACTGACTCACTGACTGACTGATACTGACTGACTGACTCACTGACTGACCGAGACTGACTGACTAACTGCCTGACTGACTGAGACTGGACTGACTGACTGACTGACTAACTGACTGACTGAGACTGACTGACTGACTGCTTGACTCTCTGACTGGCTGTTTCACTGACTGACTGAATGACTAAATGACTGACTGACACTGACTGACTGACTGCTTGACTACCTGACTGACTGCTTGACTGACTAACTGACTGGACAGGACTGACCGACTGACTGACTGACAGACTGACTGAATAAGGATGACTGACAGACTGACTGAATAAGGCTGACTGACTGACTGACTGACAGACTGACTCAATAAGGCTGACCGACTGACTGACTGACTGACTGACTGACTGACTGAATGACTGACTGACTGACTGACTGACTGACTGAGACTGAACTGGACTGACTGACTGACTGACTGACTGAGACTGACTGACTGCTTTAGTGACTAACTGACTGCACAGGACTGACCGACTGACTGACTGACTGACTGCCTGACTGACTGACTGACTGAATGACTGACTGACTGAGACTAAATGACTGACTGCTTGACTGACTGGCTGAAGGACTAACTGACTGACTGAGTGACTGACTGACTGGACTGACTGACTGAGACTGAATGACTGAGTGCTTGACTGATTGACTGTCAGACTGACTGACTGACTTCGCAAAAGGGAAAAATAAAAAAAAAGAATTATAAAATTAGAAAAAAATATTTGCATTTAAGATTTCCTTTCCGGCTGGGATTTGAACCCAGGGCGACACTCATGGAAGCCCAACGCTCTCGCCAATATACTATCGGATCTCTGTTGATCGGTGTCTTAATTATAATAAAAACAAAAAATGCACCTTAGTAATTATTGATCTAAAATCTTTGAAATCTAAAGGTCGAATGATTAAACTGACTCAGAATTTTCATCCGTACATAAATAATCCATATTTGCAAAAGAAAGAAATTGAAAAAAAAAAGAATCTTCAAATTTGAAGAGAATTATATACATGGAAGATTTTCGTTCCGGCCGGGACTCGAACCCAGTACCACGCGCTTGGAACCCAACGGTCTAGCCATTAGGCTATCGGAGCTCTGTCGATGGAAGTCTTAAATATAATAAAAACAAAAAATGCACCTTGGTAATTATTGATTCAAACACTTTGAAATTTACAGGTCGAATAATTAAACTGACAGAATTTTTCTCCCTACATAAATAATCAATATTCGCAAAAGAGAAAAATTAAAAAAAAAGAAGAAGAAATTTCAAATTAGAAACTAAAAGTATACAGTGAAGATTTTCGTTCAGGCTGGGACTCGAACCCAGGGCCACTCGCTTGGAAGCCTAACACTCTAGCCATTAGTCTATGGGAGCTCTGTCGGTGGGAGTTTTAAATATAATAAAAACAAAAAATGCACCTTGGTAATTGTTTATTTAAACACTTTGAAATCTTCGTGTCGAAAAATTAAACTGACTCAGAATTTTCTTCCCTACATAAATAATCAATAATTGCAAAGGAAAGAAATTGAAAAAAAAAAAGAATTTTCAAATTAGAAAAGAAATATATACATTGAAGATATTCGCTCCGGCTGGGACTCGAACCCAGGCCACTCGCTTGGAAGACCAGCGGTCTAGCCATTAGGCTATCGGAGTTCTGTCGAGCGGAGTCTTACTGCCTGACTGATACTGCCTGACTGACAGACTGACTCACTGACTGACTGATACTGACTGACTGACTCACTGACTGACCGAGACTGACTGACTAACTGCCTGACTGACTGAGACTGGACTGACTGACTGACTGACTGACTGACTGACTAACTGACTGACTGAGACTGACTGACTGACTGCTTGACTCTCTGACTGGCTATTTCACTGACTGACTGAATGACTAAATGACTGACTGACACTGACTGACTGACTGCTTGACTACCTGACTGACTGCTTGACTGACTGACTGACTGGACAGGACTGACCGACTGACTGACTGACAGACTGACTGAATAAGGATGACTGACAGACTGACTGAATAAGGCTGACTGACTGACTGACTGACAGACTGACTGAATAAGGCTGACCGACTGACTGACTGACTGACTGACTGAATGACTGACTGACTGACTGACCGAGACTGACTGACTGAGACTGGACTGGACTGACTGACTGACTGACTGACTGAGACTGACTGACTGCTTTAGTGACTAACTGACTGCACAGGACTGACCGACTGACTGACTGACTGACTGCCTGACTGACTGACTGACTGAATGACTGACTGACTGAGACTAAATGACTGACTGCTTGACTGACTGGCTGAAGGACTAACTGACTGACTGAGTGACTGACTGACTGGACTGACTGACTGAGACTGAATGACTGAGTGCTTGACTGATTGACTGTCAGACTGACTGACTGACTTCGCAAAAGGGAAAAATTAAAAAAAAAAGAATTATAAAATTAGAAAAAAATATTTGCATTTAAGATTTCCTTTCCGGCCGCGACTCGAACCCAGTACCACGCGCTAGGAACCCAACGGTCTAGCCATTAGGCTATCGGAGCTCTGTCGATGGAAGTCTTAAATATAATAAAAACAAAAAATGCACCTTGGTAATTATTGATTCAAACACTTTGAAATTTACAGGTCGAATAATTAAACTGACTCAGAATTTTTCTCCCTACATAAATAATCAATATTCGCAAAAGAGAAAAATTAAAAAAAAAGAAGAAGAAATTTCAAATTAGAAACTAAAAGTATACATTGAAGATTTTCGTTCAGGCTGGGACTCGAACCCAGGGCCACTCGCTTGGAAGCCTAACACTCTAGCCATTAGTCTATGGGAGCTCTGTCGGTGGGAGTTTTAAATATAAAAAAAACAAAAAATGCACCTTGGTAATTGTTTATTTAAACACTTTGAAATCTTCGTGTCGAAAAATTAAACTGACTCAGAATTTTCTTCCCTACATAAATAATCAATAATTGCAAAGGAAAGAAATTGAAAAAAAAAAGAATTTTCAAATTAGAAAAGAAATATATACATTGAAGATATTCGCTCCGGCTGGGTCTCGAACCCAGGCCACTCGCTTGGAAGACCAGCGGTCTAGCCATTAGGCTATCGGAGTTCTGTCGAGCGGAGTCTTACTGCCTGACTGATACTGCCTGACTGACAGACTGACTCACTGACTGACTGATACTGACTGACTGACTCACTGACTGACCGAGACTGACTGACTAACTGCCTGACTGACTGAGACTGGACTGACTGACTGACTGACTGACTAACTGACTGACTGAGACTGACTGACTGACTGCTTGACTCTCTGACTGGCTATTTCACTGACTGACTGAATGACTAAATGACTGACTGACACTGACTGACTGACTGCTTGACTACCTGACTGACTGCTTGACTGACTAACTGACTGGACAGGACTGACCGACTGACTGACTGACAGACTGACTGAATAAGGATGACTGACAGACTGACTGAATAAGGCTGACTGACTGACTGACTGACTGAATAAGGCTGACTGACTGACAGACTGACTGAATAAGGCTGACCGACTGACTGACTGCCTGACTGACTGACTGACTGAATGACTGACTGACTGACTGACCGAGACTGACTGACTGACTGACTGAGACTGGACTGGACTGACTGACTGACTGACTGACTGAGACTGACTGACTGCTTTAGTGACTAACTGACTGCACAGGACTGACCGACTGACTGACTGACTGACTGCCTGACTGACTGAATGACTGACTGACTGAGACTAAATGACTGACTGCTTGACTGACTGGCTGAAGGACTAACTGACTGACTGAGTGACTGACTGACTGGACTGACTGACTGAGACTGAATGACTGAGTGCTTGACTGATTGACTGTCAGACTGACTGACTGACTTCGCAAAAGGGAAAAATAAAAAAAAAGAATTATAAAATTAGAAAAAAATATTTGCATTTAAGATTTCCTTTCCGGCTGGGATTTGAACCCAGGGCGACACTCATGGAAGCCCAACGCTCTCGCCAATATACTATCGGATCTCTGTTGATCGGTGTCTTAATTATAATAAAAACAAAAAATGCACCTTAGTAATTATTGATCTAAAATCTTTGAAATCTAAAGGTCGAATGATTAAACTGACTCAGAATTTTCTTCCGTACATAAATAATCCATATTTGCAAAAGAAAGAAATTGAAAAAAAAAAGAATCTTCAAATTAGAAGAGAAATATATACATGGAAGATTTTCGTTCCGGCCGGGACTCGAACCCAGTACCAAGCGCTAGGAACCCAACGGTCTAGCCATTAGGCTATCGGAGCTCTGTCGATGGAAGTCTTAAATATAATAAAAACAAAAAATGCACCTTGGTAATTATTGATTCAAACACTTTGAAATTTACAGGTCGAATAATTAAACTGACTCAGAATTTTTCTCCCTACATAAATAATCAATATTCGCAAAAGAGAAAAATTAAAAAAAAAGAAGAAGAAATTTCAAATTAGAAACTAAAAGTATACATTGAAGATTTTCGTTCAGGCTGGGACTCGAACCCAGGGCCACTCGCTTGGAAGCCTAACACTCTAGCCATTAGTCTATGGGAGCTCTGTCGGTGGGAGTTTTGAATATAATAAAAACAAAAAATGCACCTTGGTAATTGTTTATTTAAACACTTTGAAATCTTCGTGTCGAAAAATTAAACTGAATCAGAATTTTCTTCCCTACATAAATAATCAATAATTGCAAAGGAAAGAAATTGAAAAAAAAAAAGAATTTTCAAATTAGAAAAGAAATATATACATTGAAGATATTCGCTCCGGCTGGGACTCGAACCCAGGCCACTCGCTTGGAAGACCAACGGTCTAGCCATTAGGCTATCGGAGTTCTGTCGAGCGGAGTCTTACTGCCTGACTGATACTGCCTGACTGACAGACTGACTCACTGACTGACTGATACTGACTGACTGACTCACTGACTGATCGAGACTGACTGACTAACTGCCTGACTGACTGAGACTGGACTGACTGACTGACTGACTGACTGACTGACTAACTGACTGACTGAGACTGACTGACTGACTGCTTGACTCTCTGACTGGCTATTTCACTGACTGACTGAATGACTAAATGACTGACTGACACTGACTGACTGACTGCTTGACTACCCGACTGACTGCTTGACTGACTAACTGACTGGACAGGACTGACCGACTGACTGACTGACAGACTGACTGAATAAGGATGACTGAGAGACTGACTGAATAAGGCTGACTGACTGACTGACTGACAGACTGACTGAATAAGGCTGACCGACTGACTGACTGCCTGACTGACTGACTGACTGAATGACTGACTGACTGACTGACCGAGACTGACTGACTGACTGACTGAGACTGGACTGGACTGACTGACTGACTGACTGACTGAGACTGACTGACTGCTTTAGTGACTAACTGACTGCACAGGACTGACCGACTGACTGACTGACTGACTGCCTGACTGACTGACTGACTGAATGACTGACTGACTGAGACTAAATGACTGACTGCTTGACTGACTGGCTGAAGGACTAACTGACTGACTGAGTGACTGACTGACTGGACTGACTGACTGAGACTGAATGACTGAGTGCTTGACTGATTGACTGTCAGACTGACTGACTGACTTCGCAAAAGGGAAAAATAAAAAAAAAAGAATTATAAAATTAGAAAAAAATATTTGCATTTAAGATTTCCTTTCCGGCCGTGACTCGAACCCAGTACCACGTGCTAGGAACCCAACGGTCTAGCCATTAGGCTATCGGAGCTCTGTCGATGGAAGTCTTAAATATAATAAAAACAAAAAATGCACCTTGGTAATTATTGATTCAAACATTTTGAAATTTACAGGTCGAATAATTAAACTGACTCAGAATTTTTCTCCCTACATAAATAATCAATATTCGCAAAAGAGAAAAATTAAAAAAAAAAGAAGAAGAAATTTCAAATTAGAAACTAAAAGTATACATTGAAGATTTTCGTTCAGGCTGGGACTCGAACCCAGGGCCACTCGCTTGGAAGCCTAACACTCTAGCCATTAGTCTATGGGAGCTCTGTCGGTAGGAGTTTTAAATATAATAAAAACAAAAAATGCACCTTGGTAATTGTTTATTTAAACACTTTGAAATCTTCGTGTCGAAAAATTAAACTGACTCAGAATTTTCTTCCCTACATAAATAATCAATAATTGCAAAGGAAAGAAATTGAAAAAAAAAAGAATTTTCAAATTAGAAAAGAAATATATACATTGAAGATATTCGCTCCGGCTGGGACTCGAACCCAGGCCACTCGCTTGGAAGACCAGCGGTCTAGCCATTAGGCTATCGGAGTTCTGTCGAGCGGAGTCTTACTGCCTGACTGATACTGCCTGACTGACAGACTGACTCACTGACTGACTGATACTGACTGACTGACTCACTGACTGACCGAGACTGACTGACTAACTGCCTGACTGACTGAGACTGGACTGACTGACTGACTGACTGACTGACTGACTAACTGACTGACTGAGACTGACTGACTGACTGCTTGACTCTCTGACTGGCTATTTCACTGACTGACTGAATGACTAAATGACTGACTGACACTGACTGACTGACTGCTTGACTACCTGACTGACTGCTTGACTGACTAACTGACTGGACAGGACTGACCGACTGACTGACTGACAGACTGACTGAATAAGGATGACTGACAGACTGACTGAATAAGGCTGACTGACTGACTGACTGACAGACTGACTGAATAAGGCTGACCGACTGACTGACTGCCTGACTGACTGACTGACTGAATGACTGACTGACTGACTGACCGAGACTGACTGACTGACTGACTGAGACTGGACTGGACTGACTGACTGACTGACTGACTGAGACTGACTGACTGCTTTAGTGACTAACTGACTGCACAGGACTGACCGACTGACTGACTGACTGCCTGACTGACTGACTGACTGAATGACTGACTGACTGAGACTAAATGACTGACTGCTTGACTGACTGGCTGAAGGACTAACTGACTGACTGAGTGACTGACTGACTGGACTGACTGACTGAGACTGAATGACTGAGTGCTTGACTGATTGACTGTCAGACTGACTGACTGACTTCGCAAAAGGGAAAAATAAAAAAAAAGAATTATAAAATTAGAAAAAAATATTTGCATTTAAGTTTTCCTTTCCGGCCGGGACTCGAACCCAGTACCACGCGCTATGAACCCAACGGTCTAGCCATTAGGCTATCGGAGCTCTGTCGATGGAAGTCTTAAATATAATAAAAACAAAAAATGCACCTTGGTAATTATTGATTCAAACATTTTGAAATTTACAGGTCGAATAATTAAACTGACTCAGAATTTTTCTCCCTACATAAATAATCAATATTCGCAAAAGAGAAAAATTAAAAAAAAGAAGAAGAAGAAATTTCAAATTAGAAACTAAAAGTATACATTGAAGATTTTCGTTCAGGCTGGGACTCGAACCCAGGGCCCCTCGCTTGGAAGCCTAACACTCTAGCCATTAGTCTATGGGAGCTCTGTCGGTAGGAGTTTTAAATATAATAAAAACAAAAAATGCACCTTGGTAATTGTTTATTTAAACACTTTGAAATCTTCGTGTCGAAAAATTAAACTGACTCAGAATTTTCTTCCCTACATAAATAATCAATAATTGCAAAGGAAAGAAATTGAAAAAAAAAAGAATTTTCAAATTAGAAAAGAAATATATACATTGAATATATTCGCTCCGGCTGGGACTCGAACCCAGGCCACTCGCTTGGAAGACCAGCGGTCTAGCCATTAGGCTATCGGAGTTCTGTCGAGCGGAGTCTTACTGCCTGACTGATACTGCCTGACTGACAGACTGACTCACTGACTGACTGATACTGACTGACTGACTCACTGACTGACCGAGACTGACTGACTAACTGCCTGACTGACTGAGACTGGACTGACTGACTGACTGACTGACTGACTGACTAACTGACTGACTGAGACTGACTGACTGACTGCTTGACTCTCTGACTGGCTATTTCACTGACTGACTGAATGACTAAATGACTGACTGACACTGACTGACTGACTGACTGACTGACTGACTGACTGACTGACTAACTGACTGACTGAGACTGACTGACTGACTGCTTGACTCTCTGACTGGCTATTTCACTGACTGACTGAATGACTAAATGACTGACTGACACTGACTGACAGGAGACTGACTGACTGACTGCTTGACTCTCTGACTGGCTATTTCACTGACTGACTGAATGACTAAATGACTGACTGACACTGACTGACTGACTGCTTGACTACCTGACTGACTGCTTGACTGACTAACAGACTGGACAGGACTGACCGACTGACTGACTGACAGACTGACTGAATAAGGATGACTGACAGACTGACTGAATAAGGCTGACTGACTGACTGACTGACTGAATGACTGACTGACTGACTGACCGAGACTGACTGACTGACTGACTGAGACTGGACTGGACTGACTGACTGACTGACTGACTGAGACTGACTGACTGCTTTAGTGACTAACTGACTGCACAGGACTGACCGACTGACTGACTGACTGCCTGACTGACTGACTGACTGAATGACTGACTGACTGAGACTAAATGACTGACTGCTTGACTGACTGGCTGAAGGACTAACTGACTGACTGAGTGACTGACTGACTGGACTGACTGACTGAGACTGAATGACTGAGTGCTTGACTGATTGACTGTCAGACTGACTGACTGACTTCGCAAAAGGGAAAAATAAAAAAAAAAGAATTATAAAATTAGAAAAAAATATTTGCATTTAAGATTTCCTTTCCGGCTGGGATTTGAACCCAGGGCGACACTCATGAAAGCCCAACGCTCTCGCCAATATACTATCGGATCTCTGTTGATCGGTGTCTTAATTATAATTAAAACAAAAAATGCACCTTAGTAATTATTGATCTAAAATCTTTGAAATCTAAAGGTCGAATGATTAAACTGACTCAGAATTTTCTTCCGTACATAAATAATCCATATTTGCAAAAGAAAGAAATTGAAAAAAAAAAAGAATCTTCAAATTAGAAGAGAAATATATACATGGAAGATTTTCGTTCCGGCCGGGACTCGAACCCAGTACCACGCGCTTGGAACCCAACGGTCTAGCCATTAGGCTATCGGAGTTCTGTCGATGGAAGTCTTAAATATAATAAAAACAAAAAATGCACCTTGGTAATTATTGATTCAAACACTTTGAAATTTACAGGTCGAATAATTTTAACTGACTCAGAATTTTTCTCCCTACATAAATAATCAATATTCGCAAAAGAGAAAAATTAAAAAAAAAAGAAGAAGAAATTTCAAATTAGAAACTAAAAGTATACATTGAAGATTTTCGTTCAGGCTGGGACTCGAACCCAGGGCCACTCGCTTGGAAGCCTAACACTCTAGCCATTAGTCTATGGGAGCTCTGTCGGTGGGAGTTTTAAATATAATAAAAACAAAAAATGCACCTTGGTAATTGTTTATTTAAACACTTTGAAATCTTCGTGTCGAAAAATTAAACTGACTCAGAATTTTCTTCCCTACATAAATAATCAATAATTGCAAAGGAAAGAAATTGAAAAAAAAAAGAATTTTCAAATTAGAAAAGAAATATATACATTGAAGATATTCGCTCCGGCTGGGACTCGAACCCAGGCCACTCGCTTGGAAGACCAGCGGTCTAGCCATTAGGCTATCGGAGTTCTGTCGAGCGGAGTCTTACTGCCTGACTGATACTGCCTGACTGACAGACTGACTCACTGACTGACTGATACTGACTGACTGACTCACTGACTGACCGAGACTGACTGACTAACTGCCTGACTGACTGAGACTGGACTGACTGACTGACTGACTGACTGACTGACTAACTGACTGACTGAGACTGACTGACTGACTGCTTGACTCTCTGACTAGCTATTTCACTGACTGACTGAATGACTAAATGACTGACTGACACTGACTGACTGACTGCTTGACTACCTGACTGACTGCTTGACTGACTAACTGACGGGACAGGACTGACCGACTGACTGACTGACAGACTGACTGAATAAGGATGACTGACAGACTGACTGAATAAGGCTGACTGACTGACTGACTGACAGACTGACTGAATAAGGCTGACCGACTGACTGACTGACTGACTGACTGAATGACTGACTGACTGACTGACTGACTGACTGACCGAGACTGACTGACTGACTGACTGAGACTGGACTGGACTGACTGACTGACTGACTGACTGAGACTGACTGACTGCTTTAGTGACTAACTGACTGCACAGGACTGACCGACTGACTGACTGACTGACTGCCTGACTGACTGACTGACTGAATGACTGACTGACTGAGACTAAATGACTGACTGCTTGACTGACTGGCTGAAGGACTAACTGACTGACTGAGTGACTGACTGACTGGACTGACTGACTGAGACTGAATGACTGAGTGCTTGACTGATTGACTGTCAGACTGACTGACTGACATCGCAAAAGGGAAAAATAAAAAAAAAAGAATTATAAAATTAGAAAAAAATATTTGCATTTAAGATTTCCTTTCCGGCCGTGACTCGAACCCAGTACCACGTGCTAGGAACCCAACGGTCTAGCCATTAGGCTATCGGAGCTCTGTCGATGGAAGTCTTAAATATAATAAAAACAAAAAATGCACCTTGGTAATTATTGATTCAAACATTTTGAAATTTACAGGTCGAATAATTAAACTGACTCAGAATTTTTCTCCCTACATAAATAATCAATATTCGCAAAAGAGAAAAATTAAAAAAAAGAAGAAGAAGAAATTTCAAATTAGAAACTAAAAGTATACATTGAAGATTTTCGTTCAGGCTGGGACTCGAACCCAGGGCCCCTCGCTTGGAAGCCTAACACTCTAGCCATTAGTCTATGGGAGCTCTGTCGGTAGGAGTTTTAAATATAATAAAAACAAAAAATGCACCTTGGTAATTGTTTATTTAAACACTTTGAAATCTTCGTGTCGAAAAATTAAACTGACTCAGAATTTTCTTCCCTACATAAATAATCAATAATTGCAAAGGAAAGAAATTGAAAAAAAAAAGAATTTTCAAATTAGAAAAGAAATATATACATTGAATATATTCGCTCCGGCTGGGACTCGAACCCAGGCCACTCGCTTGGAAGACCAGCGGTCTAGCCATTAGGCTATCGGAGTTCTGTCGAGCGGAGTCTTACTGCCTGACTGATACTGCCTGACTGACAGACTGACTCACTGACTGACTGATACTGACTGACTGACTCACTGACTGACCGAGACTGACTGACTAACTGCCTGACTGACTGAGACTGGACTGACTGACTGACTGACTGACTGACTGACTAACTGACTGACTGAGACTGACTGACTGACTGCTTGACTCTCTGACTGGCTATTTCACTGACTGACTGAATGACTAAATGACTGACTGACACTGACTGACTGACTGCTTGACTACCTGACTGACTGCTTGACTGACTAACTGACTGGACAGGACTGACCGACTGACTGACTGACAGACTGACTGAATAAGGATGACTGACAGACTGACTGAATAAGGCTGACTGACTGACTGACTGACAGACTGACTGAATAAGGCTGACCGACTGACTGACTGCCTGACTGACTGACTGACTGAATGACTGACTGACTGACTGACCGAGACTGACTGACTGACTGACTGAGACTGGACTGGACTGACTGCCTGACTGACTGACTGACTGAATGACTGACTGACTGAGACTAAATGACTGACTGCTTGACTGACTGGCTGAAGGACTAACTGACTGACTGAGTGACTGACTGACTGGACTGACTGACTGAGACTGAATGACTGAGTGCTTGACTGATTGACTGTCAGACTGACTGACTGACTTCGCAATAGGGAAAAATAAAAAAAAAGAATTATAAAATTAGAAAAAAATATTTGCATTTAAGATTTCCTTTCCGGCCGGGACTCGAACCCAGTACCACGCGCTATGAACCCAAAGGTCTAGCCATTAGGCTATCGGAGCTCTGTCGATGGAAGTCTTAAATATAATAAAAACAAAAAATGCACCTTGGTAATTATTGATTCAAACATTTTGAAATTTATAGGTCGAATAATTAAACTGACTCAGAATTTTTCTCCCTACATAAATAATCAATATTCGCAAAAGAGAAAAATTAAAAAAAAAGAAGAAGAAATTTCAAATTAGAAACTAAAAGTATACATTGAAGATTTTCGTTCAGGCTGGGACTCGAACCCAGGGCCACTCGCTTGGAAGCCTAACACTCTAGCCATTAGTCTATGGGAGCTCTGTCGGTAGGAGTTTTAAATATAATAAAAACAAAAAATGCACCTTGGTAATTGTTTATTTAAACACTTTGAAATCTTCGTGTCGAAAAATTAAACTGACTCAGAATTTTCTTCCCTACATAAATAATCAATAATTGAAAAGGAAAGAAATTGAAAAAAAAAAGAATTTTCAAATTAGAAAAGAAATATATACATTGAAGATATTCGCTCCGGCTGGGACTCGAACCCAGGCCACTCGCTTGGAAGACCAGCGGTCTAGCCATTAGGCTATCGGAGTTCTGTCGAGCGGAGTCTTACTGCCTGACTGATACTGCCTGACTGACAGACTGACTCACTGACTGACTGATACTGACTGACTGACTCACTGACTGACCGAGACTGACTGACTAACTGCCTGACTGACTGAGACTGGACTGACTGACTGACTGACTGACTGACTGACTAACTGACTGACTGAGACTGACTGACTGACTGCTTGACTCTCTGACTGGCTATTTCACTGACTGACTGAATGACTAAATGACTGACTGACACTGACTGACTGACTGCTTGACTACCTGACTGACTGCTTGACTGACTAACTGACTGGACAGGACTGACCGACTGACTGACTGACAGACTGACTGAATAAGGATGACTGACAGACTGACTGAATAAGGCTGACTGACTGACTGACTGACAGACTGACTGAATAAGGCTGACCGACTGACTGACTGCCTGACTGACTGACTGACTGAATGACTGACTGACTGACTGACCGAGACTGACTGACTGACTGACTGAGACTGGACTGGACTGACTGACTGACTGACTGACTGAGACTGACTGACTGCTTTAGTGACTAACTGACTGCACAGGACTGACCGACTGACTGACTGACTGCCTGACTGACTGACTGACTGAATGACTGACTGACTGAGACTAAATGACTGACTGCTTGACTGACTGGCTGAAGGACTAACTGACTGACTGAGTGACTGACTGACTGGACTGACTGACTGAGACTGAATGACTGAGTGCTTGACTGATTGACTGTCAGACTGACTGACTGACTTCGCAAAAGGGAAAAATAAAAAAAAAGAATTATAAAATTAGAAAAAAATATTTGCATTTAAGATTTCCTTTCCGGCCGGGACTCGAAACCAGTACCACGCGCTATGAACCCAACGGTCTAGCCATTAGGCTATCGGAGCTCTGTCGATGGAAGTCTTAAATATAATAAAAACAAAAAATGCACCTTGGTAATTATTGATTCAAACACTTTGAAATTTACAGGTCGAATAATTAAACTGACTCAGAATTTTTCTCCCTACATAAATAATCAATATTCGCAAAAGAGAAAAATTAAAAAAAAAAAGAAGAAGAAATTTCAAATTAGAAACTAAAAGTATACATTGAAGATTTTCGTTTAGGCTGGGACTCGAACCCAGGGCCACTCGCTTGGAAGCCTAACACTCTAGCCATTAGTCTATGGGAGCTCTGTCGGTGGGAGTTTTAAATATAATAAAAACAAAAAATGCACCTTGGTAATTGTTTATTTAAACACTTTGAAATCTTCGTGTCGAAAAATTAAACTGACTCAGAATTTTCTTCCCTACATAAATAATCAATAATTGCAAAGGAAAGAAATTGAAAAAAAAAAGAATTTTCAAATTAGAAAAGAAATATATACATTGAAGATATTCGCTCCGGCTGGGACTCGAACCCAGGCCACTCGCTTGGAAGACCAGCGGTCTAGCCATTAGGCTATCGGAGTTCTGTCGAGCGGAGTCTTACTGCCTGACTGATACTGCCTGACTGACAGACTGACTCACTGACTGACTGATACTGACTGACTGACTCACTGACTGACCGAGACTGACTGACTAACTGCCTGACTGACTGAGACTGGACTGACTGACTGACTGACTGACTGACTGACTAACTGACTGACTGAGACTGACTGACTGACTGCTTGACTCTCTGACTGGCTATTTCACTGACTGACTGAATGACTAAATGACTGACTGACACTGACTGACTGACTGCTTGACTACCTGACTGACTGCTTGACTGACTAACTGACTGGACAGGACTGACCGACTGACTGACTGACAGACTGACTGAATAAGGATGACTGACAGACTGACTGAATAAGGCTGACTGACTGACTGACTGACAGACTGACTGAATAAGGCTGACCGACTGACTGACTGCCTGACTGACTGACTGACTGAATGACTGACTGACTGACTGACCGAGACTGACTGACTGACTGACTGAGACTGGACTGGACTGACTGCCTGACTGACTGACTGACTGAATGACTGACTGACTGAGACTAAATGACTGACTGCTTGACTGACTGGCTGAAGGACTAACTGACTGACTGAGTGACTGACTGACTGGACTGACTGACTGAGACTGAATGACTGAGTGCTTGACTGATTGACTGTCAGACTGACTGACTGACTTCGCAATAGGGAAAAATAAAAAAAAAGAATTATAAAATTAGAAAAAAATATTTGCATTTAAGATTTCCTTTCCGGCCGGGACTCGAACCCAGTACCACGCGCTATGAACCCAAAGGTCTAGCCATTAGGCTATCGGAGCTCTGTCGATGGAAGTCTTAAATATAATAAAAACAAAAAATGCACCTTGGTAATTATTGATTCAAACATTTTGAAATTTATAGGTCGAATAATTAAACTGACTCAGAATTTTTCTCCCTACATAAATAATCAATATTCGCAAAAGAGAAAAATTAAAAAAAAAGAAGAAGAAATTTCAAATTAGAAACTAAAAGTATACATTGAAGATTTTCGTTCAGGCTGGGACTCGAACCCAGGGCCACTCGCTTGGAAGCCTAACACTCTAGCCATTAGTCTATGGGAGCTCTGTCGGTGGGAGTTTTAAATATAATAAAAACAAAAAATGCACCTTGGTAATTGTTTATTTAAACACTTTGAAATCTTCGTGTCGAAAAATTAAACTGACTCAGAATTTTCTTCCCTACATAAATAATCAATAATTGCAAAGGAAAGAAATTGAAAAAAAAAAGAATTTTCAAATTAGAAAAGAAATATATACATTGAATATATTCGCTCCGGCTGGGACTCGAACCCAGGCCACTCGCTTGGAAGACCAGCGGTCTAGCCATTAGGCTATCGGAGTTCTGTCGAGCGGAGTCTTACTGCCTGACTGATACTGCCTGACTGACAGACTGACTCACTGACTGACTGATACTGACTGACTGACTCACTGACTGACCGAGACTGACTGACTAACTGCCTGACTGACTGAGACTGGACTGACTGACTGACTGACTGACTGACTGACTAACTGACTGACTGAGACTGACTGACTGACTGCTTGACTCTCTGACTGGCTATTTCACTGACTGACTGAATGACTAAATGACTGACTGACACTGACTGACTGACTGCTTGACTACCTGACTGACTGCTTGACTGACTAACTGACTGGACAGGACTGACCGACTGACTGACTGACAGACTGACTGAATAAGGATGACTGACAGACTGACTGAATAAGGCTGACTGACTGACTGACTGACAGACTGACTGAATAAGGCTGACCGACTGACTGACTGCCTGACTGACTGACTGACTGAATGACTGACTGACTGACTGACCGAGACTGACTGACTGACTGACTGAGACTGGACTGGACTGACTGCCTGACTGACTGACTGACTGAATGACTGACTGACTGAGACTAAATGACTGACTGCTTGACTGACTGGCTGAAGGACTAACTGACTGACTGAGTGACTGACTGACTGGACTGACTGACTGAGACTGAATGACTGAGTGCTTGACTGATTGACTGTCAGACTGACTGACTGACTTCGCAATAGGGAAAAATAAAAAAAAAGAATTATAAAATTAGAAAAAAATATTTGCATTTAAGATTTCCTTTCCGGCCGGGACTCGAACCCAGTACCACGCGCTATGAACCCAAAGGTCTAGCCATTAGGCTATCGGAGCTCTGTCGATGGAAGTCTTAAATATAATAAAAACAAAAAATGCACCTTGGTAATTATTGATTCAAACATTTTGAAATTTATAGGTCGAATAATTAAACTGACTCAGAATTTTTCTCCCTACATAAATAATCAATATTCGCAAAAGAGAAAAATTAAAAAAAAAGAAGAAGAAATTTCAAATTAGAAACTAAAAGTATACATTGAAGATTTTCGTTCAGGCTGGGACTCGAACCCAGGGCCACTCGCTTGGAAGCCTAACACTCTAGCCATTAGTCTATGGGAGCTCTGTCGGTAGGAGTTTTAAATATAATAAAAACAAAAAATGCACCTTGGTAATTGTTTATTTAAACACTTTGAAATCTTCGTGTCGAAAAATTAAACTGACTCAGAATTTTCTTCCCTACATAAATAATCAATAATTGAAAAGGAAAGAAATTGAAAAAAAAAAGAATTTTCAAATTAGAAAAGAAATATATACATTGAAGATATTCGCTCCGGCTGGGACTCGAACCCAGGCCACTCGCTTGGAAGACCAGCGGTCTAGCCATTAGGCTATCGGAGTTCTGTCGAGCGGAGTCTTACTGCCTGACTGATACTGCCTGACTGACAGACTGACTCACTGACTGACTGATACTGACTGACTGACTCACTGACTGACCGAGACTGACTGACTAACTGCCTGACTGACTGAGACTGGACTGACTGACTGACTGACTGACTGACTGACTAACTGACTGACTGAGACTGACTGACTGACTGCTTGACTCTCTGACTGGCTATTTCACTGACTGACTGAATGACTAAATGACTGACTGACACTGACTGACTGACTGCTTGACTACCTGACTGACTGCTTGACTGACTAACTGACTGGACAGGACTGACCGACTGACTGACTGACAGACTGACTGAATAAGGATGACTGACAGACTGACTGAATAAGGCTGACTGACTGACTGACTGACAGACTGACTGAATAAGGCTGACCGACTGACTGACTGCCTGACTGACTGACTGACTGAATGACTGACTGACTGACTGACCGAGACTGACTGACTGACTGACTGAGACTGGACTGGACTGACTGACTGACTGACTGACTGAGACTGACTGACTGCTTTAGTGACTAACTGACTGCACAGGACTGACCGACTGACTGACTGACTGCCTGACTGACTGACTGACTGAATGACTGACTGACTGAGACTAAATGACTGACTGCTTGACTGACTGGCTGAAGGACTAACTGACTGACTGAGTGACTGACTGACTGGACTGACTGACTGAGACTGAATGACTGAGTGCTTGACTGATTGACTGTCAGACTGACTGACTGACTTCGCAAAAGGGAAAAATAAAAAAAAAGAATTATAAAATTAGAAAAAAATATTTGCATTTAAGATTTCCTTTCCGGCCGGGACTCGAAACCAGTACCACGCGCTATGAACCCAACGGTCTAGCCATTAGGCTATCGGAGCTCTGTCGATGGAAGTCTTAAATATAATAAAAACAAAAAATGCACCTTGGTAATTATTGATTCAAACACTTTGAAATTTACAGGTCGAATAATTAAACTGACTCAGAATTTTTCTCCCTACATAAATAATCAATATTCGCAAAAGAGAAAAATTAAAAAAAAAAAGAAGAAGAAATTTCAAATTAGAAACTAAAAGTATACATTGAAGATTTTCGTTTAGGCTGGGACTCGAACCCAGGGCCACTCGCTTGGAAGCCTAACACTCTAGCCATTAGTCTATGGGAGCTCTGTCGGTGGGAGTTTTAAATATAATAAAAACAAAAAATGCACCTTGGTAATTGTTTATTTAAACACTTTGAAATCTTCGTGTCGAAAAATTAAACTGACTCAGAATTTTCTTCCCTACATAAATAATCAATAATTGCAAAGGAAAGAAATTGAAAAAAAAAAGAATTTTCAAATTAGAAAAGAAATATATACATTGAAGATATTCGCTCCGGCTGGGACTCGAACCCAGGCCACTCGCTTGGAAGACCAGCGGTCTAGCCATTAGGCTATCGGAGTTCTGTCGAGCGGAGTCTTACTGCCTGACTGATACTGCCTGACTGACAGACTGACTCACTGACTGACTGATACTGACTGACTGACTCACTGACTGACCGAGACTGACTGACTAACTGCCTGACTGACTGAGACTGGACTGACTGACTGACTGACTGACTGACTGACTGACTAACTGACTGACTGAGACTGACTGACTGACTGCTTGACTCTCTGACTGGCTATTTCACTGACTGACTGAATGACTAAATGACTGACTGACACTGACTGACTGACTGCTTGACTACCTGACTGACTGCTTGACTGACTAACTGACTGGACAGGACTGACCGACTGACTGACTGACTGACAGACTGAATAAGGATGACTGACAGACTGACTGAATAAGGCTGACTGACTGACTGACTGACAGACTGACTGAATAAGGCTGACCGACTGACTGACTGCCTGACTGACTGACTGACTGAATGACTGACTGACTGACTGACCGAGACTGACTGACTGACTGACTGAGACTGGACTGGACTGACTGACTGACTGACTGACTGAGACTGACTGACTGCTTTAGTGACAAACTGACTGCACAGGACTGACCGACTGACTGACTGACTGACTGCCTGACTGACTGACTGACTGAATGACTGACTGACTGAGACTAAATGACTGACTGCTTGACTGACTGGCTGAAGGACTAACTGACTGACTGAGTGACTGACTGACTGGACTGACTGACTGAGACTGAATGACTGAGTGCTTGACTGATTGACTGTCAGACTGACTGACTGACTTCGCAAAAGGGAAAAATAAAAAAAAAAGAATTATAAAATTAGAAAAAAATATTTGCATTTAAGATTTCCTTTCCGGCCGGGACTCGAACCCAGTACCACGCGCTAGGAACCCAACGGTCTAGCCATTAGGCTATCGGAGCTCTGTCGCTGGAAGTCTTAAATATAATAAAAACAAAAAATGCACCTTGGTAATTATTGATTCAAACACTTTGAAATTTACAGGTCGAATAATTAAACTGACTCAGAATTTTTCTCCCTACATAAATAATCAATATTCGCAAAAGAGAAAAATTAAAAAAAAAGAAGAAGAAATTTCAAATTAGAAACTAAAAGTATACATTGAAGATTTTCTTTCAGGCTGGGACTCGAACCCAGGGCCACTCGCTTGGAAGCCTAACACTCTAGCCATTAGTCTATGGGAGCTCTGTCGGTGGGAGTTTTAAATATAATAAAAACAAAAAATGCACCTTGGTAATTGTTTATTTAAACACTTTGAAATCTTTGTGTCGAAAAATTAAACTGACTCAGAATTTTCTTCCCTACATAAATAATCAATAATTGCAAAGGAAAGAAATTGAAAAAAAAAAAGAATTTTCAAATTAGAAAAGAAATATATACATTGAAGATATTCGCTCCGGCTGGGACTCGAACCCAGGCCACTCGCTTGGAAGACCAGCGGTCTAGCCATTAGGCTATCGGAGTTCTGTCGAGCGGAGTCTTACTGCCTGACTGATACTGCCTGACTGACAGACTGACTCACTGACTGACTGATACTGACTGACTGACTCACTGACTGACCGAGACTGACTGACTAACTGCCTGACTGACTGAGACTGGACTGACTGACTGACTGACTGACTGACTGACTAACTGACTGACTGAGACTGACTGACTGACTGCTTGACTCTCTGACTGGCTATTTCACTGACTGACTGAATGACTAAATGACTGACTGACACTGACTGACTGACTGCTTGACTACCTGACTGACTGCTTGACTGACTAACTGACTGGACAGGACTGACCGACTGACTGACTGACAGACTGACTGAATAAGGATGACTGACAGACTGACTGAATAAGGCTGACTGACTGACTGACTGACAGACTGACTGAATAAGGCTGACCGACTGACTGACTGCCTGACTGACTGACTGACTGAATGACTGACTGACTGACTGACCGAGACTGACTGACTGACTGACTGAGACTGGACTGGACTGACTGACTGACTGACTGACTGAGACTGACTGACTGCTTTAGTGACTAACTGACTGCACAGGACTGACCGACTGACTGACTGACTGCCTGACTGACTGACTGACTGACTGACTGAGACTAAATGACTGACTGCTTGACTGACTGGCTGAAGGACTAACTGACTGACTGAGTGACTGACTGACTGGACTGACTGACTGAGACTGAATGACTGAGTGCTTGACTGATTGACTGTCAGACTGACTGACTGACTTCGCAAAAGGGAAAAATAAAAAAAAAGAATTATAAAATTAGAAAAAAATATTTGCATTTAAGATTTCCTTTCCGGCCGGGACTCGAAACCAGTACCACGCGCTATGAACCCAACGGTCTAGCCATTAGGCTATCGGAGCTCTGTCGATGGAAGTCTTAAATATAATAAAAACAAAAAATGCACCTTGGTAATTATTGATTCAAACACTTTGAAATTTACAGGTCGAATAATTAAACTGACTCAGAATTTTTCTCCCTACATAAATAATCAATATTCGCAAAAGAGAAAAATTAAAAAAAAAAAGAAGAAGAAATTTCAAATTAGAAACTAAAAGTATACATTGAAGATTTTCGTTTAGGCTGGGACTCGAACCCAGGGCCACTCGCTTGGAAGCCTAACACTCTAGCCATTAGTCTATGGGAGCTCTGTCGGTGGGAGTTTTAAATATAATAAAAACAAAAAATGCACCTTGGTAATTGTTTATTTAAACACTTTGAAATCTTCGTGTCGAAAAATTAAACTGACTCAGAATTTTCTTCCCTACATAAATAATCAATAATTGCAAAGGAAAGAAATTGAAAAAAAAAAGAATTTTCAAATTAGAAAAGAAATATATACATTGAAGATATTCGCTCCGGCTGGGACTCGAACCCAGGCCACTCGCTTGGAAGACCAGCGGTCTAGCCATTAGGCTATCGGAGTTCTGTCGAGCGGAGTCTTACTGCCTGACTGATACTGCCTGACTGACAGACTGACTGACTGACTGACTGATACTGACTGACTGACTCACTGACTGACCGAGACTGACTGACTAACTGCCTGACTGACTGAGACTGGACTGACTGACTGACTGACTGACTGACTGACTAACTGACTGACTGAGACTGACTGACTGACTGCTTGACTCTCTGACTGGCTATTTCACTGACTTACTGAATGACTAAATGACTGACTGACACTGACTGACTGACTGCTTGACTACCTGACTGACTGCTTGACTGACTAACTGACTGGACAGGACTGACCGACTGACTGACTGACAGACTGACTGAATAAGGATGACTGACAGACTGACTGAATAAGGCTGACTGCCTGACTGACTGACAGACTGACTGAATAATTCTGACCGACTGACTGACTGCCTGACTGACTGACTGACTGAATGACTGACTGACTGACTGACCGAGACTGACTGACTGACTGACTGAGACTGGACCGGACCGACTGACTGACTGACTGACTGAGACTGACTGACTGCTTTAGTGACTAACTGACTGCACAGGACTGACCGACTGACTGACTGACTGACTGCCTGACTGACTGACTGACTGAATGACTGAATGACTGACTGACTGAGACTAAATGACTGACTGCTTGACAGACTGGCTGAAGGACTAACTGACTGACTGAGTGACTGACTGACTGGACTGACTGACTGAGACTGAATGACTGAGTGCTTGACTGATTGACTGTCAGACTGACTGACTGACTTCGCAAAAGGGAAAAATAAAAAAAAAAAGAATTATAAAAAAATATTTGCATTTAAGATTTCCTTTCCGGCCGGGACTCGAACCCAGTACCACGCGCTAGGAACCCAACGGTCTAGCCATTAGGCTATCGGAGCTCTGTCGATGGAAGTCTTAAATATAATAAAAACAAAAAATGCACCTTGGTAATTATTGATTCAAACACTTTGAAATTTACAGGTCGAATAATTAAACTGACTCAGAATTTTTCTCCCTACATAAATAATCAATATTCGCAAAAGAGAAAAATTAAAAAAAAAGAAGAAGAAATTTCAAATTAGAAACTAAAAGTATACATTGAAGATTTTCGTTCAGGATGGGACTCGAACCCAGGGCCACTCGCTTGGAAGCCTAACACTCTAGCCATTAGTCTATGGGAGCTCTGTCGGTGGGAGTTTTAAATATAATAAAAACAAAAAATGCACCTTGGTAATTGTTTATTTAAACACTTTGAAATCTTCGTGTCGAAAAATTAAACTGACTCAGAATTTTCTTCCCTACATAAATAATCAATAATTGCAAAGGAAAGAAATTGAAAAAAAAAAGAATTTTCAAATTAGAAAAGAAATATATACATTGAAGATATTCGCTCCGGCTGGGACTCGAACCCAGGCCACTCGCTTGGAAGACCAGCGGTCTAGCCATTAGGCTATCGGAGTTCTGTCGAGCGGAGTCTTACTGCCTGACTGATACTGCCTGACTGACAGACTGACTCACTGACTGACTGATACTGACTGACTGACTCACTGACTGACCGAGACTGACTGACTAACTGCCTGACTGACTGAGACTGGACTGACTGACTGACTGACTGACTGACTGACTAACTGACTGACTGAGACTGACTGACTGACTGCTTGACTCTCTGACTGGCTATTTCACTGACTGACTGAATGACTAAATGACTGACTGACACTGACTGACTGACTGCTTGACTACCTGACTGACTGCTTGACTGACTAACTGACTGGACAGGACTGACCGACTGACTGACTGACTGACAGACTGAATAAGGATGACTGACAGACTGACTGAATAAGGCTGACTGACTGACTGACTGACAGACTGACTGAATAAGGCTGACCGACTGACTGACTGCCTGACTGACTGACTGACTGAATGACTGACTGACTGACTGACCGAGACTGACTGACTGACTGACTGAGACTGGACTGGACTGACTGACTGACTGACTGACTGAGACTGACTGACTGCTTTAGTGACAAACTGACTGCACAGGACTGACCGACTGACTGACTGACTGACTGCCTGACTGACTGACTGACTGAATGACTGACTGACTGAGACTAAATGACTGACTGCTTGACTGACTGGCTGAAGGACTAACTGACTGACTGAGTGACTGACTGACTGGACTGACTGACTGAGACTGAATGACTGAGTGCTTGACTGATTGACTGTCAGACTGACTGACTGACTTCGCAAAAGGGAAAAATAAAAAAAAAAGAATTATAAAATTAGAAAAAAATATTTGCATTTAAGATTTCCTTTCCGGCCGGGACTCGAACCCAGTACCACGCGCTAGGAACCCAACGGTCTAGCCATTAGGCTATCGGAGCTCTGTCGCTGGAAGTCTTAAATATAATAAAAACAAAAAATGCACCTTGGTAATTATTGATTCAAACACTTTGAAATTTACAGGTCGAATAATTAAACTGACTCAGAATTTTTCTCCCTACATAAATAATCAATATTCGCAAAAGAGAAAAATTAAAAAAAAAGAAGAAGAAATTTCAAATTAGAAACTAAAAGTATACATTGAAGATTTTCGTTCAGGCTGGGACTCGAACCCAGGGCCACTCGCTTGGAAGCCTAACACTCTAGCCATTAGTCTATGAGAGCTCTGTCGGTGGGAGTTTTAAATATAATAAAAACAAAAAATGCACCTTGGTAATTGTATATTTAAACACTTTGAAATCTTCGTGTCGAAAAATTAAACTGACTCAGAATTTTCTTCCCTACATAAATAATCAATAATTGCAAAGGAAAGAAATTGAAAAAAAAAAGAATTTTCAAATTAGAAAAGAAATATATACATTGAAGATATTCGCTCCGGCTGGGACTCGAACACAGGCCACTCGCTTGGAAGACCAGCGGTCTAGCCATTAGGCTATCGGAGTTCTGTCGAGCGGAGTCTTACTGCCTGACTGATACTGCCTGACTGACAGACTGACTCACTGACTGACTGATACTGACTGACTGACTCACTGACTGACCGAGACTGACTGACTAACTGCCTGACTGACTGAGACTGGACTGACTGACTGACTGACTGACTGACTGACTGACTAACTGACTGACTGAGACTGACTGACTGACTGCTTGACTCTCTGACTGGCTATTTCACTGACTGACTGAATGACTAAATGACTGACTGACACTGACTGACTGACTGCTTGACTACCTGACTGACTGCTTGACTGACTAACTGACTGGACAGGACTGACCGACTGACTGACTGACAGACTGACTGAATAAGGATGACTGACAGACTGACTGAATAAGGATGACTGACAGACTGACTGAATAAGGCTGACTGACTGACTGACTGACAGACTGACTGAATAAGGCTGACCGACTGACTGACTGCCTGACTGACTGACTGACTGAATGACTGACTGACTGACTGACCGAGACTGACTGACTGACTGACTGACTGCTTTAGTGACTAACTGACTGCACAGGACTGACCGACTGACAGATTGACTGACTGCCTGACTGACTGACTGACTGAATGACTGACTGACTGAGACTAAATGACTGACTGCTTGACTGACTGGCTGAAGGACTAACTGACTGACTGAGTGACTGACTGACTGGACTGACTGACTGAGACTGAATGACTGAGAGCATGACTGATTGACTGTCAGACTGACTGACTGACTTCGCAAAAGGGAAAAATAAAAAAAAAAAGAATTATAAAATTAGAAAAAAATATTTGCATTTAAGATTTCCTTTCCGGCCGGGACTCGAACCCAGTACCACGCGCTAGGAACCCAACGGTCTAGCCATTAGGCTATCGGAGCTCTGTCGATGGAAGTCTTAAATATAATAAAAACAAAAAATGCACCTTGGTAATTATTGATTCAAACACTTTGAAATTTACAGGTCGAATAATTAAACTGACTCAGAATTTTTCTCCCTACATAAATAATCAATATTCGCAAAAGAGAAAAATTAAAAAAAAAAGAAGAAGAAATTTCAAATTAGAAACTAAAAGTATACATTAAAGATTTTCGTTCAGGCTGGGACTCGAACCCAGGGCCACTCGCTTGGAAGCCTAACACTCTAGCCATTAGTCTATGGGAGCTCTGTCGGTGGGAGTTTTAAATATAATAAAAACAAAAAATGCACCTTGGTAATTGTTTATTTAAACACTTTGAAATCTTTGTGTCGAAAAATTAAACTGACTCAGAATTTTCTTCCCTACATAAATAATCAATAATTGCAAAGGAAAGAAATTGAAAAAAAAAGAATTTTCAAATTAGAAAAGAAATATATACATTGAAGATATTCGCTCCGGCTGGGACTCGAACCCAGGCCACTCGCTTGGAAGACCAGCGGTCTAGCCATTAGGCTATCGGAGTTCTGTCGAGCGGAGTCTTACTGCCTGACTGATACTGCCTGACTGACAGACTGACTCACTGACTGACTGATACTGACTGACTGACTCACTGACTGACCGAGACTGACTGACTAACTGCCTGACTGACTGAGACTGGACTGACTGACTGACTGACTAACTGACTGACTGAGACTTACTGACTGACTGCTTGACTCTCTGACTGGCTATTTCACTGACTGACTGAATGACTAAATGACTGACTGACACTGACTGACTGACTGCTTGACTACCTGACTGACTGCTTGACTGACTAACTGACTGGACAGGACTGACCGACTGACTGACTGACAGACTGACTGAATAAGGATGACTGACAGACTGACTGAATAAGGCTGACTGACTGACTGACTGACAGACTGACTGAATAAGGCTGACCGACTGACTGACTGCCTGACTGACTGACTGACTGAATGACTGACTGACTGACTGACCGAGACTGACTGACTGACTGAGACTGGACTGGACTGACTGACTGACTGACTGATACTGACTGACTGCTTTAGTGACTAACTGATTGCACAGGACTGACCGACTGACTGACTGACTGACTGCCTGACTGACTGACTGACTGAATGACTGACTGACTGAGACTAAATGACTGACTGCTTGACTGACTGGCTGAAGGACTAACTGACTGACTGAGTGACTGACTGACTGGACTGACTGACTGAGACTGAATGACTGAGTGCTTGACTGATTGACTGTCAGACTGACTGACTGACTTCGCAAAAGGGAAAAATAAAAAAAAAGAATTATAAAATTAGAAAAAAATATTTGCATTTAAGATTTCCTTTCCGGCCGGGACTCGAACCCAGTACCACGCGCTAGGAACCCAACGGTCTAGCCATTAGGCTATCGGAGCTCTGTCGATGGAAGTCTTAAATATAATAAAAACAAAAAATGCACCTTGGTAATTATTGATTCAAACACTTTGAAATTTACAGGTCGAATAATTAAACTGACTCAGAATTTTTCTCCCTACATAAATAATCAATATTCGCAAAAGAGAAAAATTAAAAAAAAAAGAAGAAGAAATTTCAAATTAGAAACTAAAAGTATACATTGAAGATTTTCGTTTAGGCTGGGACTCGAACCCAGGGCCACTCGCTTGGAAGCCTAACACTCTAGCCATTAGTCTATGGGAGCTCTGTCGGTGGGAGTTTTAAATATAATAAAAACAAAAAATGCACCTTGGTAATTGTTTATTTAAACACTTTGAAATCTTCGTGTCGAAAAATTAAACTGACTCAGAATTTTCTTCCCTACATAAATAATCAATAATTGCAAAGGAAAGAAATTGAAAAAAAAAAGAATTTTCAAATTAGAAAAGAAATATATACATTGAAGATATTCGCTCCGGCTGGGACTCGAACCCAGGCCACTCGCTTGGAAGACCAGCGGTCTAGCCATTAGGCTATCGGAGTTCTGTCGAGCGGAGTCTTACTGCCTGACTGATACTGCCTGACTGACAGACTGACTCACTGACTGACTGATACTGACTGACTGACTCACTGACTGACCGAGACTGACTGACTAACTGCCTGACTGACTGAGACTGGACTGACTGACTGACTGACTGACTGACTGACTAACTGACTGACTGAGACTGACTGACTGACTGCTTGACTCTCTGACTGGCTATTTCACTGACTGACTGAATGACTAAATGACTGACTGACACTGACTGACTGACTGCTTGACTACCTGACTGACTGCTTGACTGACTAACTGACTGGACAGGACTGACCGACTGACTGACTGACAGACTGACTGAATAAGGATGACTGACAGACTGACTGAATAAGGCTGACTGACTGACTGACTGACAGACTGACTGAATAAGGCTGACCGACTGACTGACTGCCTGACTGACTGACTGACTGAATGACTGACTGACTGACTGACCGAGACTGACTGACTGACTGACTGAGACTGGACTGGACTGACTGACTGACTGAGACTGACTGACTGCTTTAGTGACTAACTGACTGCACAGTACTGACCGACTGACTGACTGACTGACTGCCTGACTGACTGACTGACTGAATGACTGACTGAGACTGACTGACTGACTGCTTGACTCTCTGACTGGCTATTTCACTGACTGACTGAATGACTAAATGACTGACTGACACTGACTGACTGACTGCTTGACTACCTGACTGACTGCTTGACTGACTAACTGACTGGACAGGACTGACCGACTGACTGACTGACAGACTGACTGAATAAGGATGACTGACAGACTGACTGAATAAGGATGACTGACAGACTGACTGAATAAGGCTGACCGACTGACTGACTGCCTGACTGACTGACTGACTGAATGACTGACTGACTGACTGACCGAGACTGACTGACTGACTGACTGACTGCTTTAGTGACTAACTGACTGCACAGGACTGACCGACTGACAGATTGACTGACTGCCTGACTGACTGACTGACTGAATGACTGACTGACTGAGACTAAATGACTGACTGCTTGACTGACTGGCTGAAGGACTAACTGACTGACTGAGTGACTGACTGACTGGACTGACTGACTGAGACTGAATGACTGAGAGCATGACTGATTGACTGTCAGACTGACTGACTGACTTCGCAAAAGGGAAAAATAAAAAAAAAAAAGAATTATAAAATTAGAAAAAAATATTTGCATTTAAGATTTCCTTTCCGGCCGGGACTCGAACCCAGTACCACGCGCTAGGAACCCAACGGTCTAGCCATTAGGCTATCGGAGCTCTGTCGATGGAAGTCTTAAATATAATAAAAACAAAAAATGCACCTTGGTAATTATTGATTCAAACACTTTGAAATTTACAGGTCGAATAATTAAACTGACTCAGAATTTTTCTCCCTACATAAATAATCAATATTCGCAAAAGAGAAAAATTGAAAAAAAAAGAAGAAGAAATTTCAAATTAGAAACTAAAAGTATACATTGAAGATTTTCGTTCAGGCTGGGACTCGAACCCAGGGCCACTCGCTTGGAAGCCTAACACTCTAGCCATTAGTCTATGGGAGCTCTGTCGGTGGGAGTTTTAAATATAATAAAAACAAAAAATGCACCTTGGTAATTGTTTATTTAAACACTTTGAAATCTTCGTGTCGAAAAATTAAACTGACTCAGAATTTTCTTCCCTACATAAATAATCAATAATTGCAAAGGAAAGAAATTGAAAAAAAAAGAATTTTCAAATTAGAAAAGAAATATATACATTGAAGATATTCGCTCCGGCTGGGACTCGAACCCAGGCCACTCGCTTGGAAGACCAGCGGTCTAGCCATTAGGCTATCGGAGTTCTGTCGAGCGGAGTCTTACTGCCTGACTGATACTGCCTGACTGACAGACTGACTCACTGACTGACTGATACTGACTGACTGACTCACTGACTGACCGAGACTGACTGACTAACTGCCTGACTGACTGAGACTGGACTGACTGACTGACTGACTAACTGACTGACTGAGACTGACTGACTGACTGCTTGACTCTCTGACTGGCTATTTCACTGACTGACTGAATGACTAAATGACTGACTGACACTGACTGACTGACTGCTTGACTACCTGACTGACTGCTTGACTGACTAACTGACTGGACAGGACTGACCGACTGACTGACTGACAGACTGACTGAATAAGGATGACTGACAGACTGACTGAATAAGGCTGACTGACTGACTGACTGACAGACTGACTGAATAAGGCTGACCGACTGACTGACTGCCTGACTGACTGACTGACTGAATGACTGACTGACTGACTGACCGAGACTGACTGACTGACTGAGACTGGACTGGACTGACTGACTGACTGACTGACTGATACTGACTGACTGCTTTAGTGACTAACTGATTGCACAGGACTGACCGACTGACTGACTGACTGACTGCCTGACTGACTGACTGACTGAATGACTGACTGACTGAGACTAAATGACTGACTGCTTGACTGACTGGCTGAAGGACTAACTGACTGACTGAGTGACTGACTGACTGGACTGACTGACTGAGACTGAATGACTGAGTGCTTGACTGATTGACTGTCAGACTGACTGACTGACTTCGCAAAAGGGAAAAATAAAAAAAAAGAATTATAAAATTAGAAAAAAATATTTGCATTTAAGATTTCCTTTCCGGCCGGGACTCGAACCCAGTACCACGCGCTAGGAACCCAACGGTCTAGCCATTAGGCTATCGGAGCTCTGTCGATGGAAGTCTTAAATATAATAAAAACAAAAAATGCACCTTGGTAATTATTGATTCAAACACTTTGAAATTTACAGGTCGAATAATTAAACTGACTCAGAATTTTTCTCCCTACATAAATAATCAATATTCGCAAAAGAGAAAAATTAAAAAAAAAGAAGAAATTTCAAATTAGAAACTAAAAGTATACATTGAAGATTTTCGTTCAGGCTGGGACTCGAACCCAGGGCCACTCGCTTGGAAGCCTAACACTCTAGCCATTAGTCTATGGGAGCTCTGTCGGTGGGAGTTTTAAATATAATAAAAACAAAAAATGCACCTTGGTAATTGTTTATTTAACACTTTGAAATCTTCGTGTCGAAAAATTAAACTGACTCAGAATTTTCTTCCCTACATAAATAATCAATAATTGCAAAGGAAAGAAATTGAAAAAAAAAAGAATTTTCAAATTAGAAAAGAAATATATACATTGAAGATATTCGCTCCGGCTGGGACTCGAACCCAGGCCACTCGCTTGGAAGACCAGCGGTCTAGCCATTAGGCTATCGGAGTTCTGTCGAGCGGAGTCTTACTGCCTGACTGATACTGCCTGACTGACAGACTGACTCACTGACTGACTGATACTGACTGACTGACTCACTGACTGACCGAGACTGACTGACTAACTGCCTGACTGACTGAGACTGGACTGACTGACTGACTGACTGACTGACTGACTAACTGACTGACTGAGACTGACTGACTGACTGCTTGACTCTCTGACTGGCTATTTCACTGACTGACTGAATGACTAAATGACTGACTGACACTGACTGACTGACTGCTTGACTACCTGACTGACTGCTTGACTGACTAACTGACTGGACAGGACTGACCGACTGACTGACTGACAGACTGACTGAATAAGGATGACTGACAGACTGACTGAATAAGGCTGACTGACTGACTGACTGACAGACTGACTGAATAAGGCTGACCGACTGACTGACTGCCTGACTGACTGACTGACTGAATGACTGACTGACTGACTGACCGAGACTGACTGACTGACTGAGACTGGACTGGACTGGACTGACTGACTGACTGAGACTGACTGACTGCTTTAGTGACTAACTGACTGCACAGTACTGACCGACTGACTGACTGACTGACTGCCTGACTGACTGACTGACTGAATGACTGACTGACTGAGACTAAATGACTGACTGCTTGACTGACTGGCTGAAGGACTAACTGACTTACTGAGTGACTGACTGACTGGACTGACTGACTGAGACTGAATGACTGAGTGCTTGACTGATTGACTGTCAGACTGACTGACTGACTTCGCAAAAGGGAAAAATAAAAAAAAAGAATTATAAAATTAGAAAAAAATATTTGCATTTAAGATTTCCTTTCCGGCCGGGACTCGAACCCAGTACCACGCGCTAGGAACCCAACGGTCTAGCCATTAGGCTATCGGAGCTCTGTCGATGGAAGTCTTAAATATAATAAAAACAAAAAATGCACCTTGGTAATTATTGATTCAAACACTTTGAAATTTACAGGTCGAATAATTAAACTGACTCAGAATTTTTCTCCCTACATAAATAATCAATATTCGCAAAAGAGAAAAATTAAAAAAAAAAGAAGAAGAAATTTCAAATTAGAAACTAAAAGTATACATTGAAGATTTTCGTTCAGGCTGGGACTCGAACCCAGGGCCACTCGCTTGGAAGCCTAACACTCTAGCCATTAGTCTATGGGAGCTCTGTCGGTGGGAGTTTTAAATATAATAAAAACAAAAAATGCACCTTGGTAATTGTTTATTTAAACACTTTGAAATCTTCGTGTCGAAAAATTAAACTGACTCAGAATTTTCTTCCCTACATAAATAATCAATAATTGCAAAGGAAAGAAATTGAAAAAAAAAGAATTTTCAAATTAGAAAAGAAATATATACATTGAAGATATTCGCTCCGGCTGGGACTCGAACCCAGGCCACTCGCTTGGAAGACCAGCGGTCTAGCCATTAGGCTATCGGAGTTCTGTCGAGCGGAGTCTTACTGCCTGACTGATACTGCCTGACTGACAGACTGACTCACTGACTGACTGATACTGACTGACTGACTCACTGACTGACCGAGACTGACTGACTAACTGCCTGACTGACTGAGACTGGACTGACTGACTGACTGACTGACTGACTGACTGACTAACTGACTGACTGAGACTGACTGACTGACTGCTTGACTCTCTGACTGGCTATTTCACTGACTGACTGAATGACTAAATGACTGACTGACACTGACTGACTGACTGCTTGACTACCTGACTGACTGCTTGACTACCTGACTGACTGCTTGACTGACTAACTGACTGGACAGGACTGACCGACTGACTGACTGACAGACTGACTGAATAAGGATGACTGACAGACTGACTGAATAAGGCTGACTGACTGACTGACTGACAGACTGACTGAATAAGGCTGACCGACTGACTGACTGCCTGACTGACTGACTGACTGAATGACTGACTGACTGACTGACCGAGACTGACTGACTGACTGAGACTGGACTGGACTGACTGACTGACTGACTGACTGAGACTGACTGACTGCTTTAGTGACTGACTGCACAGGACTGACCGACTGACTGACTGACTGACTGCCTGACTGACTGACTGACTGACTGACTGAGACTAAATGACTGACTGCTTGACTGACTGGCTGAAGGACTAACTGACTGACTGAGTGACTGACTGACTGGACTGACTGACTGAGACTGAATGACTGAGTGCTTGACTGATTGACTGTCAGACTGACTGACTGACTTCGCAAAAGGGAAAAATAAAAAAAGGAATTATAAAATTAGAAAAAAATATTTGCATTTAAGATTTCCTTTCCGGCCGGGACTCGAACCCAGTACCACGCGCTAGGAACCCAACGGTCTAGCCATTAGGCTATCGGAGCTCTGTCGATGGAAGTCTTAAATATAATAAAAACAAAAAATGCACCTTGGTAATTATTGATTCAAACACTTTGAAATTTACAGGTCGAATAATTAAACTGACTCAGAATTTTTCTCCCTACATAAATAATCAATATTCGCAAAAGAGAAAAATTAAAAAAAAAGAAGAAATTTCAAATTAGAATCTAAAAGTATACATTGAAGATTTTCGTTCAGGCTGGGACTCGAACCCAGGGCCACTCGCTTGGAAGCCTTACACTCTAGCCATTAGTCTATGGGAGCTCTGTCGGTGGGAGTTTTAAATATAATAAAAACAAAAAATGCACCCTGGTAATTGTTTATTTAAACACTTTGAAATCTTCGTGTCGAAAAATTAAACTGACTCAGAATTTTCTTCCCTACATAAATAATCAATAATTGCAAAGGAAAGAAATTGAAAAAAAAAAGAATTTTCAAATTAGAAAAGAAATATATACATTGAAGATATTCGCTCCGGCTGGGACTCGAACCCAGGCCACTCGCTTGGAAGACCAGCGGTCTAGCCATTAGGCTATCGGAGTTCTGTCGAGCGGAGTCTTACTGCCTGACTGATACTGCCTGACTGACAGACTGACTCACTGACTGACTGATACTGACTGACTGACTCACTGACTGACCGAGACTGACTGACTGACTGACTAACTGACTGACTGAGACTGACTGACTGACTGCTTGACTCTCTGACTGGCTATTTCACTGACTGACTGAATGACTAAATGACTGACTGACACTGACTGACTGACTGACTGCTTGACTCTCTGACTGGCTATTTCACTGACTGACTGAATGACTAAATGACTGACTGACACTGACTGACTGACTGCTTGACTACCTGACTGACTGCTTGACTGACTAACTGACTGGACAGGACTGACCGACTGACTGACTGACAGACTGACTGAATAAGGATGACTGACAGACTGACTGAATAAGGCTGACTGACTGACTGACTGACAGACTGACTGAATAAGGCTGACCGACTGACTGACTGCCTGACTGACTGACTGAATGACTGACTGACTGACTGACCGAGACTGACTGACTGACTGACTGAGACTGACTGACTGCTTTAGTGACTAACTGACTGCACAGGACTGACCGACTGACTGACTGACTGACTGACTGACTGACTGAATGACTGACTGACTGAGACTAAATGACTGACTGCTTGACTGACTGGCTGAAGGACTAACTGACTGACTGAGTGACTGACTGACTGGACTGACTGACTGAGACTGAATGACTGAGTGCTTGACTGATTGACTGTCAGACTGACTGACTGACTTCGCAAAAGGGAAAAATAAAAAAAAAGAATTATAAAATTAGAAAAAAATATTTGCATTTAAGATTTCCTTTCCGGCTGGGATTTGAACCCAGGGCGACACTCATGGAAGCCCAACGCTCTCGCCAATATACTATCGGATCTCTGTTGATCGGTGTCTTAATTATAATAAAAACAAAAAATGCACCTTAGTAATTATTGATCTAAAATCTTTGAAATCTAAAGGTCGAATGATTAAACTGACTCAGAATTTTCTTCCGTACATAAATAATCCATATTTGCAAAAGAAAGAAATTGAAAAAAAAAAGAATCTTCAAATTAGAAGAGAAATATATACATGGAAGATTTTCGTTCCGGCCGGGACTCGAACCCAGTACCACGCGCTTGGAACCCAACGGTCTAGCCATTAGGCTATCGGAGCTCTGTCGATGGAAGTCTTAAATATAATAAAAACAAAAAATGCACCTTGGTAATTATTGATTCAAACACTTTGAAATTTACAGGTCGAATAATTAAACTGACTCAGAATTTTTCTCCCTACATAAATAATCAATATTCGCAAAAGAGAAAAATTAAAAAAAAAAGAAGAAGAAATTTCAAATTAGAAACTAAAAGTATACATTGAAGATTTTCGTTCAGGCTGGGACTCGAACCCAGGGCCACTCGCTTGGAAGCCTAACACTCTAGCCATTAGTCTATGGGAGCTCTGTCGGTGGGAGTTTTAAATATAATAAAAACAAAAAATGCACCTTGGTAATTGTTTATTTAAACACTTTGAAATCTTCGTGTCGAAAAATTAAACTGACTCAGAATTTTCTTCCCTACATAAATAATCAATAATTGCAAAGGAAAGAAATTGAAAAAAAAAATTTTCAAAGTAGAAAAGAAATATATACATTGAAGATATTCGCTCCGGCTGGGACTCGAACCCAGGCCACTCGCTTGGAAGACCAGCGGTCTAGCCATTAGGCTATCGGAGTTCTGTCGCGCGGAGTCTTACTGCCTGACTGATACTGCCTGACTGACAGACTGACTCACTGACTGACTGATACTGACTGACTGACTCACTGACTGACCGAGACTGACTGACTAACTGCCTGACTGACTGAGACTGGACTGACTGACTGACTGACTGACTGACTGACTAACTGACTGACTGAGACTGACTGACTGACTGCTTGACTCTCTGACTGGCTAATTCACTGACTGACTGAATGACTAAATGACTGACTGACACTGACTGACTGACTGCTTGACTACCTGACTGACTGCTTGACTGACTAACTGACTGGACAGGACTGACCGACTGACTGACTGACAGACTGACTGAATAAGGCTGACTGACTGACTGACTGACAGACTGACTGAATAAGGCTGACCGACTGACTGACTGCCTGACTAACTGACTGACTGAATGACTGACTGACTGACTGACCGAGACTGACTGACTGACTGACTGAGACTGGACTGGACTGGACTGACTGACTGACTGACTGAGACTGACTGACTGCTTTAGTGACTAACTGACTGCACAGGACTGACCGACTGACTGACTGACTGACTGACTGACTGACTGACTGACTGAATGACTGACTGACTGAGACTAAATGACTGACTGCTTGACTGACTGGCTGAAGGACTAACTGACTGACTGAGTGACTGACTGACTGGACTGACTGACTGAGACTGAATGACTGAGTGCTTGACTGATTGACTGTCAGACTGACTGACTGACTTCGCAAAAGGGAAAAATAAAAAAAAAAGAATTATAAAATTAGAAAAAAATATTTGCATTTAAGATTTCCTTTCCGGCTGGGATTTGAACCCAGGGCGACACTCATGGAAGCCCAACGCTCTCGCCAATATACTATCGGATCTCTGTTGATCGGTGTCTTAATTATAATAAAAACAAAAAATGCACCTTAGTAATTATTGATCTAAAATCTTTGAAATCTAAAGGTCGAATGATTAAACTGACTCAGAATTTTCTTCCGTACATAAATAATCCATATTTGCAAAAGAAAGAAATTGAAAAAAAAAAGAATCTTCAAATTAGAAGAGAAATATATACATGGAAGATTTTCGTTCCGGCCGGGACTCGAACCCAGTACCACGCGCTTGGAACCCAACGGTCTAGACATTAGGCTATCGGAGCTCTGTCGATGGAAGTCTTAAATATAATAAAAACAAAAAATGCACCTTGGTAATTATTGATTCAAACACTTTGAAATTTACAGGTCGAATAATTAAACTGACTCAGAATTTTTCTCCCTACATAAATAATCAATATTCGCAAAAGAGAAAAATTAAAAAAAAAGAAGAAGAAATTTCAAATTAGAAACTAAAAGTATACATTGAAGATTTTCGTTCAGGCTGGGACTCGAACCCAGGGCCACTCGCTTGGAAGCCTAACACTCTAGCCATTAGTCTATGGGAGCTCTGTCGGTGGGAGTTTTAAATATAATAAAAACAAAAAATGCACCTTGGTAATTGTTTATTTAAACACTTTGAAATCTTCGTGTCGAAAAATTAAACTGACTCACAATTTTCTTCCCTACATAAATAATCAATAATTGCAAAGGAAAGAAATTGAAAAAAAAAATTTTCAAAGTAGAAAAGAAATATATACATTGAAGATATTCGCTCCGGCTGGGACTCGAACCCAGGCCACTCGCTTGGAAGACCAGCGGTCTAGCCATTAGGCTATCGGAGTTCTGTCGCGCGGAGTCTTACTGCCTGACTGATACTGCCTGACTGACAGACTGACTCACTGACTGACTGATACTGACTGACTGACTCACTGACTGACCGAGACTGACTGACTAACTGCCTGACTGACTGAGACTGGAATGGCTGACTGACTGACTGACTGACTGACTAACTGACTGACTGAGACTGACTGACTGACTGCTTGACTCTCTGACTGGCTATTTCACTGACTGACTGAATGACTAAATGACTGACTGACACTGACTGACTGACTGCTTGACTACCTGACTGACTGCTTGACTGACTAACTGACTGGACAGGACTGACCGACTGACTGACTGACAGACTGACTGAATAAGGCTGACTGACTGACTGACTGACAGACTGACTGAATAAGGCTGACCGACTGACTGACTGCCTGACTGACTGACTGACTGAATGACTGACTGACTGACTGACCGAGACTGACTGACTGACTGACTGAGACTGGACTGGACTGGACTGACTGACTGACTGACTGACTGAGACTGACTGACTGCTTTAGTGACTAACTGACTGCACAGGACTGACCGACTGACTGACTGACTGACTGACTGACTGACTGACTGACTGAATGACTGACTGACTGAGACTAAATGACTGACTGCTTGACTGACTGAGTGAAGGACTAACTGACTGACTGAGTGACTGACTGACTGGACTGACTGACTGAGACTGAATGACTGAGTGCTTGACTGATTGACTGTCAGACTGACTGACTGACTTCGCAAAAGGGAAAAATAAAAAAAAAAGAATTATAAAATTAGAAAAAAATATTTGCATTTAAGATTTCCTTTCCGGCTGGGATTTGAACCCAGGGCGACACTCATGGAAGCCCAACGCTCTCGCCAATATACTATCGGATCTCTGTTGATCGGTGTCTTAATTATAATAAAAACAAAAAATGCACCTTAGTAATTATTGATCTAAAATCTTTGAAATCTAAAGGTCGAATGATTAAACTGACTCAGAATTTTCTTCCGTACATAAATAATCCATATTTGCAAAAGAAAGAAATTGAAAAAAAAAAGAATCTTCAAATTAGAAGAGAAATATATACATGGAAGATTTTCGTTCCGGCCGGGACTCGAACCCAGTACCACGCGCTTGGAACCCAACGGTCTAGCCATTAGGCTATCGGAGCTCTGTCGATGGAAGTCTTAAATATAATAAAAACAAAAAATGCACCTTGGTAATTATTGATTCAAACACTTTGAAATTTACAGGTCGAATAATTAAACTGACTCAGAATTTTTCTCCCTACATAAATAATCAATATTCGCAAAAGAGAAAAATTAAAAAAAAAGAAGAAGAAATTTCAAATTAGAAACTAAAAGTATACATTGAAGATTTTCGTTCAGGCTGGGACTCGAACCCAGGGCCACTCGCTTGGAAGCCTAACACTCTAGCCATTAGTCTATGGGAGCTCTGTCGGCGGGAGTTTTAAATATAATAAAAACAAAAAATGCACCTTGGTAATTGTTTATTTAAACACTTTGAAATCTTCGTGTCGAAAAATTAAACTGACTCAGAATTTTCTTCCCTACATAAATAATCAATAATTGCAAAGGAAAGAAATTGAAAAAAAAAAGAATTTTCAAATTAGAAAAGAAATATATACATTGAAGATATTCGCTCCGGCTGGGACTCGAACCCAGGCCACTCGCTTGGAAGACCAGCGGTCTAGCCATTAGGCTATCGGAGTTCTGTCGAGCGGAGTCTTACTGCCTGACTGATACTGCCTGACTGACAGACTGACTCACTGACTGACTGATACTGACTGACTGACTCACTGACTGACCGAGACTGACTGACTAACTGCCTGACTGACTGAGACTGGACTGAATGACTGACTGACTGACTAACTGACTGACTGAGACTGACTGACTGACTGCTTGACTCTCTGACTGGCTATTTCACTGACTGACTGAATGACTAAATGACTGACTGACACTGACTGACTGACTGATTGACTACCTGACTGACTGCTTGACTGACTAACTGACTGGACAGGACTGACCGACTGACTGACTGACAGACTGACTGAATAAGGCTGACTGACTGACTGACTGAATAAGGCTGACTGACTGACTGACTGATTGACTGACTGAATAAGGCTGACCGACTGACTGACTGCCTGACTGACTGACTGACTGAATGACTGACTGACTGACTGACCGAGACTGACTGACTGACTGACTGAGACTGGACTGGACTGACTGACTGACTGACTGACTGAGACTGACTGACTGCTTTAGTGACTAACTGACTGCACAGGACTGACCGACTGACTGACTGACTGACTGCCTGACTGACTGACTGAATGAATGACTGACTGACTGAGACTAAATGACTGACTGCTTGACTGACTGGCTGAAGGACTAACTGACTGACTGAGTGACTGACTGACTGGACTGACTGACTGAGACTGAATGACTGAGTGCTTGACTGATTGACTGTCAGACTGACTGACTGACTTCGCAAAAGGGAAAAATAAAAAAAAAGAATTATAAAATTAGAAAAAAATATTTGCATTTAAGATTTCCTTTCCGGCTGGGATTGGAACCCAGGGCGACACTCATGGAAGCCCAACGCTCTCGCCAATATACTATCGGATCTCTGTTGATCGGTGTCTTAATTATAATAAAAACAAAAAATGCACCTTAGTAATTATTGATCTAAAATCTTTGAAATCTAAAGGTCGAATGATTAAACTGACTCAGAATTTTCTTCCGTACATAAATAATCCATATTTGCAAAAGAAAGAAATTGAAAAAAAAAAGAATCTTCAAATTAGAAGAGAATTATATACATGGAAGATTTTCGTTCCGGCCGGGACTCGAACCCAGTACCACGCGCTTGGAACCCAACGGTCTAGCCATTAGGCTATCGGAGCTCTGTCGATGGAAGTCTTAAATATAATAAAAACAAAAAATGCACCTTGGTAATTATTGATTCAAACACTTTGAAATTTACAGGTCGAATAATTAAACTGACTCAGAATTTTCTTCCCTACATAAATAATCAATAATTGCAAAGGAAAGAAATTGAAAAAAAAAAAAAGAATTTTCAAATTAGAAAAGAAATATATACATTGAAGATATTCGCTCCGGCTGGGACTCGAACCCAGGCCACTCGCTTGGAAGACCAGCGGTCTAGCCATTAGGCTATCGGAGTTCTGTCGAGCGGAGTCTTACTGCCTGACTGATACTGCCTGACTGACAGCCTGACTCACTGACTGACTGACTCACTGACTGACCGAGACTGACTGACTAACTGCCTGACTGACTGAGACTGGACTGACTGACTGACTGACTGACTGACTGACTAACTGACTGACTGAGACTGACTGACTGACTGCTTGACTCTCTGACTGGCTATTTCACTGACTGACTGAATGACTAAATGACTGACTGACACTGACTGACTGACTGCTTGACTACCTGACTGACTGCTTGACTGACAAACTGACTGGACAGGACTGACCGACTGACTGACTGACAGACTGACTGAATAAGGATGACTGACAGACTGACTGAATAAGGCTGACTGACTGACTGACTGACAGACTGACTGAATAAGGCTGACCGAGACTGACTGACTGACTGACTGAGACTGGACTGGACTGACTGACTGAGACTGACTGACTGCTTTAGTGACTAACTGACTGCACAGGACTGACCGACTGACTGACTGACTGACTGCCTGACTGACTGACTGACTGAATGACTGACTGACTGAGACTAAATGACTGACTGCTTGACTGACTGGCTGAAGGACTAACTGACTGACTGAGTGACTGACTGACTGGACTGACTGACTGAGACTGAATGACTGAGTGCTTGACTGATTGACTGTCAGACTGACTGACTGACTTCGCAAAAGGGAAAAATAAAAAAAAAGAATTATAAAATTAGAAAAAAATTTTTGCATTTAAGATTTCCTTTCCGGCCGGGACTCGAACCCAGTACCACGCGCTAGGAACCCAACGGTCTAGCCATTAGGCTATCGGAGCTCTGTCGATGGAAGTCTTAAATATAATAAAAACAAAAAATGCACCTTGGTAATTATTGATTCAAACACTTTGAAATTTACAGGTCGAATAATTAAACTGACTCAGAATTTTTCTCCCTACATAAATAATCAATATTCGCAAAAGAGAAAAATTAAAAAAAAAAGAAGAAGAAATTTCAAATTAGAAACTAAAAGTATACATTGAAGATTTTCGTTCAGGCTGGGACTCGAACCCAGGGCCACTCGCTTGGAAGCCTAACACTCTAGCCATTAGTCTATGGTAGCTCTATCGGTGGGAGTTTTAAATATAATAAAAACAATAAATGCACCTTGGTAATTGTTTATTTAAACACTTTGAAATCTTCGTGTCGAAAAATTAAACTGACTCAGAATTTTCTTCCCTACATAAATTATCAATAATTGCAAAGGAAAGAAATTGAAAAAAAAAAGAATTTTCAAATTAGAAAAGAAATATATACATTGAAGATATTCGCTCCGGCTGGGACTCGAACCCAGGCCACTCGCTTGGAAGACCAGCGGTCTAGCCATTAGGCTATCGGAGTTCTGTCGAGCGGAGTCTTACTGCCTGACTGATACTGCCTGACTGACAGACTGACTCACTGACTGACTGATACTGACTGACTGACTCACTGACTGACCGAGACTGACTGACTAACTGCCTGACTGACTGAGACTGGACTGACTGACTGACTGACTGACTGACTGACTAACTGACTGACTGAGACTGACTGACTGACTGCTTGACTCTCTGACTGGCTATTTCACTGACTGACTGAATGACTAAATGACTGACTGACACTGACTGACTGACTGCTTGACTACCTGACTGACTGCTTGACTGACTAACTGACTGGACAGGACTGACCGACTGACTGACTGACAGACTGACTGAATAAGGATGACTGACTTACTGACTGAATAAGGCTGACTGACTGACAGACTGACTGAATAAGGCTGACCGACTGACTGACTGCCTGACTGACTGACTGACTGAATGACTGACTGACTGACTGACCGAGACTGACTGACTGACTGACTGAGACTGGACTGGACTGACTGACTGACTGACTGACTGAGACTGACTGACTGCTTTAGTGACTAACTGACTGCACAGGACTGACCGACTGACCGACTGACTGACTGCCTGACTGACTGACTGACTGAATGACTGACTGACTGAGACTAAATGACTGACTGCTTGACTGACTGGCTGAAGGACTAACTGACTGACTGAGTGACTGACTGACTGGACTGACTGACTGAGACTGAATGACTGAGTGCTTGACTGATTGACTGTCAGACTGACTGACTGACTTCGCAAAAGGGAAAAATAAAAAAAAAGAATTATAAAATTAGAAAAAAATATTTGCATTTAAGATTTCCTTTCCGGCTGGGATTGGAACCCAGGGCGACACTCATGGAAGCCCAACGCTCTCGCCAATATACTATCGGATCTCTGTTGATCGGTGTCTTAATTATAATAAAAACAAAAAATGCACCTTAGTAATTATTGATCTAAAATCTTTGAAATCTAAAGGTCGAATGATTAAACTGACTCAGAATTTTCTTCCGTACATAAATAATCCATATTTGCAAAAGAAAGAAATTGAAAAAAAAAAGAATCTTCAAATTAGAAGAGAATTATATACATGGAAGATTTTCGTTCCGGCCGGGACTCGAACCCAGTACCACGCGCTTGGAACCCAACGGTCTAGCCATTAGGCTATCGGAGCTCTGTCGATGGAAGTCTTAAATATAATAAAAACAAAAAATGCACCTTGGTAATTATTGATTCAAACACTTTGAAATTTACAGGTCGAATAATTAAACTGACTCAGAATTTTTCTCCCTACATAAATAATCAATATTCGCAAAAGAGAAAAATTAAAAAAAAAAGAAGAAGAAATTTCAAATTAGAAACTAAAAGTATACATTGAAGATTTTCGTTCAGGCTGGGACTCGAACCCAGGGCCACTCGCTTGGAAGCCTAACACTCTAGCCATTAGTCTATGGGAGCTCTGTCAGTGGGAGTTTTAAATATAATAAAAACAAAAAATGCACCTTGGTAATTGTTTATTTAAACACTTTGAAATCTTCGTGTCGAAAAATTAAACTGACTCAGAATTTTCTTCCCTACATAAATAATCAATAATTGCAAAGGAAAGAAATTGAAAAAAAAAAGAATTTTCAAATTAGAAAAGAAATATATACATTGAAGATATTCGCTCCGGCTGGGACTCGAACCCAGGCCACTCGCTTGGAAGACCAGCGGTCTAGCCATTAGGCTATCGGAGTTCTGTCGAGCGGAGTCTTACTGCCTGACTGATACTGCCTGACTGACAGACTGACTCACTGACTGACTGATACTGACTGACTGACTCACTGACTGACCGAGACTGACTGACTAACTGCCTGACTGACTGAGACTGGACTGACTGACTGACTGACTGACTGACTGACTAACTGACTGACTGAGACTGACTGACTGACTGCTTGACTCTCTGACTGGCTATTTCACTGACTGACTGAATGACTAAATGACTGACTGACACTGACTGACTGACTGCTTGACTACCTGACTGACTGCTTGACTGACTAACTGACTGGACAGGACTGACCGACTGACTGACTGACAGACTGACTGAATAAGGATGACTGACAGACTGACTGAATAAGGCTGACTGACTGACTGACTGACAGACTGACTGAATAAGGCTGACCGACTGACTGACTGCCTGACTGACTGACTGACTGACTGACTGACTGACCGAGACTGACTGACTGACTGACTGAGACTGGACTGGACTGACTGACTGACTGACTGACTGAGACTGACTGACTGCTTTAGTGACTAACTGACTGCACAGGACTGACCGACTGACTGACTGACTGACTGCCTGACTGACTGACTGACTGAATGACTGACTGACTGAGACTAAATGACTGACTGCTTGACTGACTGGCTGAAGGACTAACTGACTGACTGAGTGACTGACTGACTGGACTGACTGACTGAGACTGAATGACTGAGTGCTTGACTGATTGACTGTCAGACTGACTGACTGACTTCGCAAAAGGGAAAAATAAAAAAAAAAAGAATTATAAAATTAGAAAAAAATATTTGCATTTAAGATTTCCTTTCCGGCTGGGATTTGAAGCCAGGGCGACACTCATGGAAGCCCAACGCTCTCGCCAATATACTATCGGATCTCTGTTGATCGGTGTCTTAATTATAATAAAAACAAAAAATGCACCTTAGTAATTATTGATCTAAAATCTTTGAAATCTAAAGGTCGAATGATTAAACTGACTCAGAATTTTCTTCCGTACATAAATAATCCATATTTGCAAAAGAAAGAAATTGAAAAAAAAAAAGAATCTTCAAATTAGAAGAGAAATATATACATGGAAGATTTTTGTTCCGGCCGGGACTCGAACCCAGTACCACGCGCTTGGAACCCAACGGTCTAGCCATTAGGCTATCGGAGCTCTGTCGATGGAAGTCTTAAATATAATAAAAACAAAAAATGCACCTTGGTAATTATTGATTCAAACACTTTGAAATTTACAGGTCGAATAATTAAACTGACTCAGAATTTTTCTCCCTACATAAATAATCAATATTCGCAAAAGAGAAAAATTAAAAAAAAAGAAGAAGAAATTTCAAATTAGAAACTAAAAGTATACATTGAAGATTTTCGTTCAGGCTGGGACTCGAACCCAGGGCCACTCGCTTGGAAGCCTAACACTCTAGCCATTAGTCTATGGGAGCTCTGTCGGTGGGAGTTTTAAATATAATAAAAACAAAAAATGCACCTTGGTAATTGTTTATTTAAACATTTTGAAATCTTCGTGTCGAAAAATTAAACTGACTCAGAATTTTCTTCCCTACATAAATAATCAATAATTGCAAAGGAAAGAAATTGAAAAAAAAAAGAATTTTCAAATTAGAAAAGAAATACATACATTGAAGATATTCGCTCCGGCTGGGACTCGAACCCAGGCCACTCGCTTGGAAGACCAGCGGTCTAGCCATTAGGCTATCGGAGTTCTGTGGAGCGGAGTCTTACTGCCTGACTGATACTGCCTGACTGACAGACTGACTCACTGACTGACTGATACTGACTGACTGACTCACTGACTGACCGAGACTGACTGACTAACTGCCTGACTGACTGAGACTGGACTGACTGACTGACTGACTGACAGACTGACTAACTGACTGACTGAGACTGACTGACTGACTGCTTGACTCTCTGACTGGCTATTTCACTGACTGACTGAATGACTAAATGACTGACTGACACTGACTGACTGACTGCTTGACTACCTGACTGACTGCTTGACTGACTAACTGACTGGACAGGACTGACCGACTGACTGACTGACAGACTGACTGAATAAGGATGACTGACAGACTGACTGAATAAGGCTGACTGACTGACTGACAGACTGACTGAATAAGGCTGACCGACTGACTGACTGCCTGACTGACTGACTGACTGACTGACTGACTGACCGAGACTGACTGACCGAGACTGACTGAGACTGGACTGGACTGACTGACTGACTGACTGACTGAGACTGACTGACTGCTTTAGTGACTAACTGACTGCACAGGACTGACCGACTGACTGCCTGACTGACTGACTGACTGAATGACTGACTGACTGAGACTAAATGACTGACTGCTTGACTGACTGGCTGAAGGACTAACTGACTGACTGAGTGACTGACTGACTGGACTGACTGACTGAGACTGAATGACTGAGTGCTTGACTGATTGACTGTCAGACTGACTGACTGACTTCGCAAAAGGGAAAAATAAAAAAAAAAGAATTATAAAATTAGAAAAAAATATTTGCATTTAAGATTTCCTTTCCGGCCGGGACTCGAACCCAGTACCACGCGCTAGGAACCCAACGGTCTAGCCATTAGGCTATCGGAGCTCTGTCGATGGAAGTCTTAAATATAATAAAAACAAAAAATGCACCTTGGTAATTATTGATTCAAACACTTTGAAATTTACAGGTCGAATAATTAAACTGACTCAGAATTTTTCTCCCTACATAAATAATCAATATTCGCAAAAGAGAAAAATTAAAAAAAAAAGAAGAAGAAATTTCAAATTAGAAACTAAAAGTATACATTGAAGATTTTCGTTCAGGCTGGGACTCGAACCCAGGGCCACTCGCTTGGAAGCCTAACACTCTAGCCATTAGTCTATGGGAGCTCTGTCGGTGGGAGTTTTAAATATAATAAAAACAAAAAATGCACCTTGGTAATTGTTTATTTAAACACTTTGAAATCTTCGTGTCGAAAAATTAAACTGACTCAGAATTTTCTTCCCTACATAAATAATCAATAATTTTAAAGGAAAGAAATTGAAAAAAAAAATAATTTTCAAATTAGAAAAGAAATATATACATTGAAGATATTCGCTCCGGCTGGGACTCGAAGCCAGGCCACTCGCTTGGAAGACCAGCGGTCTAGCCATTAGGCTATCGGAGTTCTGTCGAGCGGAGTCTTACTGCCTGACTGATACTGCCTGACTGACAGACTGACTCACTGACTGACTGAATGACTAAATGACTGACTGACACTGACTGACTGACTGCTTGACTACCTGACTGACTGCTTGACTGACTAACTGACTGGACAGGACTGACCGACTGACTGACTGACAGACTGACTGAATAAGGATGACTGACAGACTGACTGAATAAGGCTGACTGACTGACTGACTGACAGACTGACTGAATAAGGCTGACCGACTGACTGACTGCCTGACTGACTGACTGACTGAATGACTGACTGACTGACTGACCGAGACTGACTGACTGACTGACTGAGACTGGACTGGACTGACTGACTGACTGACTGACTGAGACTGACTGACTGCTTTAGTGACTAACTGACTGCACAGGACTGACCGACTGACTGACTGACTGACTGCCTGACTGACTGACTGACTGAATGACTGACTGACTGAGACTAAATGACTGACTGCTTGACTGACTTGCTGAAGGACTAACTGACTGACTGAGTGACTGACTGACTGGACTGACTGACTGAGACTGAATGACTGAGTGCTTGACTGATTGACTGTCAGACTGACTGACTGACTTCGCAAAAGGTAAAAATAAAAAAAAAGAATTATAAAATTAGAAAAAAATATTTGTATTTAAGATTTCCTTTCCGGCCGGGACTCGAACCCAGTACCACGCGCTAGGAACCCAACGGTCTAGCCATTAGGCTATCGGAGCTCTGTCGGTGGAAGTCTTAAATATAATAAAAACAAAAAATGCACCTTGGTAATTATTGATTCAAACACTTTGAAATTTACAGGTCGAATAATTAAACTGACTCAGAATTTTTCTCCCTACATAAATAATCAATATTCGCAAAAGAGAAAAATTAAAAAAAAAAGAAGAAGAAATTTCAAATTAGAAACTAAAAGTATACATTGAAGATTTTCGTTCAGGCTGGGACTCGAACCCAGGGCCACTCGCTTGGAAGCCTAACACTCTAGCCATTAGTCTATGGGATCTCTGTCGGTGGGAGTTTTAAATATAATAAAAACAAAAAATGCACCTTGGTAATTGTTTATTTAAACACTTTGAAATCTTCGTGTCGAAAAATTAAACTGACTCAGAATTTTCTTCCCTACATAAATAATCAATAATTTTAAAGGAAAGAAATTGAAAAAAAAAAATAATTTTCAAATTAGAAAAGAAATATATACATTGAAGATATTCGCTCCGGCTGGGACTCGAAGCCAGGCCACTCGCTTGGAAGACCAGCGGTCTAGCCATTAGGCTATCGGAGTTCTGTCGAGCGGAGTCTTACTGCCTGACTGATACTGCCTGACTGACAGACTGACTCACTGACTGACTGAATGACTAAATGACTGACTGACACTGACTGACTGACTGCTTGACTACCTGACTGACTGCTTGACTGACTAACTGACTGGACAGGACTGACCGACTGACTGACTGACAGACTGACTGAATAAGGATGACTGACAGACTGACTGAATAAGGCTGACTGACTGACTGACTGACAGACTGACTGAATAAGGCTGACCGACTGACTGACTGCCTGACTGACTGACTGACTGAATGACTGACTGACTGACTGACCGAGACTGACTGACTGACTGACTGAGACTGGACTGGACTGACTGACTGACTGACTGACTGAGACTGACTGACTGCTTTAGTGACTAACTGACTGCACAGGACTGACCGACTGACTGACTGACTGACTGCCTGACTGACTGACTGACTGAATGACTGACTGACTGAGACTAAATGACTGACTGCTTGACTGACTTGCTGAAGGACTAACTGACTGACTGAGTGACTGACTGACTGGACTGACTGACTGAGACTGAATGACTGAGTGCTTGACTGATTGACTGTCAGACTGACTGACTGACTTCGCAAAAGGTAAAAATAAAAAAAAAGAATTATAAAATTAGAAAAAAATATTTGTATTTAAGATTTCCTTTCCGGCCGGGACTCGAACCCAGTACCACGCGCTAGGAACCCAACGGTCTAGCCATTAGGCTATCGGAGCTCTGTCGGTGGAAGTCTTAAATATAATAAAAACAAAAAATGCACCTTGGTAATTATTGATTCAAACACTTTGAAATTTACAGGTCGAATAATTAAACTGACTCAGAATTTTTCTCCCTACATAAATAATCAATATTCGCAAAAGAGAAAAATTAAAAAAAAAAGAAGAAGAAATTTCAAATTAGAAACTAAAAGTATACATTGAAGATTTTCGTTCAGGCTGGGACTCGAACCCTGGGCCACTCGCTTGGAAGCCTAACACTCTAGCCATTAGTCTATGGGATCTCTGTCGGTGGGAGTTTTAAATATAATAAAAACAAAAAATGCACCTTGGTAATTGTTTATTTAAACACTTTGAAATCTTAGTGTCGAAAAATTAAACTGACTCAGAATTTTCTTCCCTACATAAATAATCAATAATTGCAAAGGAAAGAAATTGTCTAGCCATTAGGCTATCGGAGTTCTGTCGAGCGGAGTCTTACTGCCTGACTGATACTGCCTGACTGACAGACTGACTCACTGACTGACTGACTCACTGACTGACCGAGACTGACTGACTAACTGCCTGACTGACTGAGACTGGACTGACTGACTGACTGACTGACTGACTGACTAACTGACTGACTGAGACTGACTGACTGACTGCTTGACTCTCTGACTGGCTATTTCACTGACTGACTGAATGACTAAATGACTGACTGACACTGACTGACTGACTGCTTGACTACCTGACTGACTGCTTGACTGACTAACTGACTGGACAGGACTGACCGACTGACTGACTGACAGACTGACTGAATAAGGATGACTGACAGACTGACTGAATAAGGCTGACTGACTGACTGACTGACAGACTGACTGAATAAGGCTGACCGACTGACTGACTGCCTGACTGACTGACTGACTGAATGACTGACTGACTGACTGACCGAGACTGACTGACTGACTGACTGAGACTGGACTGGACTGACTGACTGACTGACTGACTGAGACTGACTGACTGCTTTAGTGACTAACTGACTGCACAGGACTGACCGACTGACTGACTGACTGACTGCCTGACTGACTGACTGACTGAATGACTGACTGACTGAGACTAAATGACTGACTGCTTGACTGACTGGCTGAAGGACTAACTGACTGACTGAGTGACTGACTGACTGGACTGACTGACTGAGACTGAATGACTGAGTGCTTGACTGATTGACTGTCAGACTGACTGACTGACTTCGCAAAAGGGAAAAATAAAAAAAAAAGAATTATAAAATTAGAAAAAAATATTTGCATTTAAGATTTCCTTTCCGGCTGGGATTTGAACCCAGGGCGACACTCATGGAAGCCCAACGCTCTCGCCAATATACTATCGGATCTCTGTTGATCGGTGTCTTAATTATAATAAAAACAAAAAATGCACCTTAGTAATTATTGATCTAAAATCTTTGAAATCTAAAGGTCGAATGATTAAACTGACTCAGAATTTTTTTCCGTACATAAATAATCCATATTTGCAAAAGAAAGAAATTGAAAAAAAAAGAATCTTCAAATTAGAAGAGAAATATATACATGGAAGATTTTCGTTCCGGCCGGGACTCGAACCCAGTACCACGCGCTTGGAACCCAACGGTCTAGCCATTAGGCTATCGGAGCTTTGTCGATGGAAGTCTTAAATATAATAAAAACAAAAAATGCACCTTGGTAATTATTGATTCAAACACTTTGAAATTTACAGGTCGAATAATTAAACTGACTCAGAATTTTTCTCCCTACATAAATAATCAATATTCGCAAAAGAGAAAAATTAAAAAAAAAAGAAGAAGAAATTTCAAATTCGAAACTAAAAGTATACATTGAAGATTTTCGTTCAGGCTGGGACTCGAACCCAGGGCCACTCGCTTGGAAGCCTAACACTCTAGCCATTAGTCTATGGGAGCTCTGTCGGTGGGAGTTTTAAATATAATAAAAACAAAAAATGCACCTTGGTAATTGTTTATTTAAACACTTTGAAATCTTCGTGTCGAAAAATTAAACTGACTCAGAATTTTCTTCCCTACATAAATAATCAATAATTGCAAAGGAAAGAAATTGAAAAAAAAAAGAATTTTCAAATTAGAAAAGAAATATATACATTGAAGATATTCGCTCCGGCTGGGACTCGAACCCAGGCCACTCGCTTGGAAGACCAGCGGTCTAGCCATTAGGCTATCGGAGTTCTGTCGAGCGGAGTCTTACTGCCTGACTGATACTGCCTGACTGACAGACTGACTCACTGACTGACTGATACTGACTGACTGACTCACTGACTGACCGAGACTGACTGACTAACTGCCTGACTGACTGAGACTGGACTGACTGACTGACTGACTGACTGACTGACTAACTGACTGACTGAGACTGACTGACTGACTGCTTGACCCTCTGACTGGCTATTTCACTGACTGACTGAATGACTAAATGAATGACTGACACTGACTGACTGACTGCTTGACTACCTGACTGACTGCTTGACTGACTAACTGACTGGACAGGACTGACCGACTGACTGACTGACAGACTGACTGAATAAGGATGACTGACAGACTGACTGAATAAGGCTGACTGACTGACTGACTGACAGACTGACTGAATAAGGCTGACCGACTGACTGACTGCCTGACTGACTGACTGACTGAATGACTGACTGACTGACTGACCGAGACTGACTGACTGACTGACTGAGACTGGACTGGACTGACTGACTGACTGACTGACTGAGACTGACTGACTGCTTTAGTGACTAACTGACTGCACAGGACTGACCGACTGACTGACTGACTGACTGCCTGACTGACTGACTGACTGAATGACTGACTGACTGAGACTAAATGACTGACTGCTTGACTGACTGGCTGAAGGACTAACTGACTGACTGAGTGACTGACTGACTGGACTGACTGACTGAGACTGAATGACTGAGTGCTTGACTGATTGACTGTCAGACTGACTGACTGACTTCGCAAAAGGGAAAAATAAAAAAAAAAAGAATTATAAAATTAAAAAAAAATATTTGCATTTAAGATTTCCTTTCCGGCCGGGACTCGAACCCAGTACCACGCGCTAGGAACCCAACGGTCTAGCCATTAGGCTATCGGAGCTCTGTCGATGGAAGTCTTAAATATAATAAAAACAAAAAATGCACCTTGGTAATTATTGATTCAAACACTTTGAAATTTACAGGTCGAATAATTAAACTGACTCAGAATTTTTCTCCCTACATAAATAATCAATATTCGCAAAAGAGAAAAATTAAAAAAAAAAGAAGAAGAAATTTCAAATTAGAAACTAAAAGTATACATTGAAGATTTTCGTTCAGGCTGGGACTCGAACCCAGGGCCACTCGCTTGGAAGCCTAACACTCTAGCCATTAGTCTATGGGAGCTCTGTCGGTGGGAGTTTTAAATATAATAAAAACAAAAAATGCACCTTGGTAATTGTTTATTTAAACACTTGGAAATCTTCGTGTCGAAAAATTAAACTGACTCAGAATTTTCTTCCCTACATAAATAATCAATAATTGCAAAGGAAAGAAATTGAAAAAAAAAAGAATTTTCAAATTAGAAAAGAAATATATACATTGAAGATATTCGCTCCGGCTGGGACTCGAACCCAGGCCACTCGCTTGGAAGACCAGCGGTCTATCCATTAGGCTATCGGAGTTCTGTCGAGCGGAGTCTTACTGCCTGACTGATACTGCCTGACTGACAGACTGACTCACTGACTGACTGATACTGACTGACTGACTCACTGACTGACCGAGACTGACTGACTAACTGCCTGACTGACTGAGACTGGACTGACTGAGACTGGACTGACTGACTGACTGACTGACTGACTGACTAACTGACTGACTGAGACTGACTGACTGACTGCTTGACTCTCTGACTGGCTATTTCACTGACTGACTGAATGACTAAATGACTGACTGACACTGACTGACTGACTGCTTGACTACCTGACTGACTGCTTGACTGACTAACTGACTGGACAGGACTGACCGACTGACTGACTGACAGACTGACTGAATAAGGATGACTGACAGACTGACTGAATAAGGCTGACTGACTGACTGACTGACAGACTGACTGAATAAGGCTGACCGACTGACTGACTGCCTGACTGACTGAATGACTGACTGACTGACTGACCGAGACTGACTGACTGACTGACTGAGACTGGACTGGACTGACTGACTGACTGACTGACTGAGACTGACTGACTGCTTTAGTGACTAACTGACTGCACAGGACTGACCGACTGACTGACTGACTGACTGCCTGACTGACTGACTGACTGAATGACTGACTGACTGAGACTAAATGACTGACTGCTTGACTGACTGGCTGAAGGACTAACTGACTGACTGAGTGACTGACTGACTGGACTGACTGACTGAGACTGAATGACTGAGTGCTTGACTGATTGACTGTCAGACTGACTGACTGACTTCGCAAAAGGGAAAAATAAAAAAAAAAGAATTATAAAATTAGAAAAAAATATTTGCATTTAAGATTTCCTTTCCGGCCGGGACTCGAACCCAGTACCACGCGCTAGGAACCCAACGGTCTAGCCATTAGGCTATCGGAGCTCTGTCGATGGAAGTCTTAAATATAATAAAAACAAAAAATGCACCTTGGTAATTATTGATTCAAACACTTTGAAATTTACAGGTCGAATAATTAAACTGACTCAGAATTTTTCTCCCTACATAAATAATCAATATTCGCAAAAGAGAAAAATTAAAAAAAAAAGAAGAAAAAATTTCAAATTAGAAACTAAAAGTATACATTGAAGATTTTCGTTCAGGCTGGGACTCGAACCCAGAGCCACTCGCTTGGAAGCCTAACACTCTAGCCATTAGTCTATGGGAGCTGTCGGTGGGAGTTTTAAATATAATAAAAACAAAAAATGCACCTTGGTAATTGTTTATTTAAACACTTTGAAATCTTCGTGTCGAAAAATTAAACTGACTCAGAATTTTCTTCCCTACATAAATAATCAATACTTGCAAAGGAAAGAAATTGAAAAAAAAAAGAATTTTCAAATTAGAAAAGAAATATATACATTGAAGATATTCGCTCCGGCTGGGACTCGAACCCAGGCCACTCGCTTGGAAGACCAGCGGTCTAGCCATTAGGCTATCGGAGTTCTGTCGAGCGGAGTCTTACTGCCTGACTGATACTGCCTGACTGACAGACTGACTCACTGACTGACTGATACTGACTGACTGACTCACTGACTGACCGAGACTGACTGACTAACTGCCTGACTGACTGAGACTGGACTGACTGACTGACTGATACTGACTGACTGACTCACTGACTGACCGAGACTGACTGACTAACTGCCTGACTGACTGAGACTGGACTGACTGACTGACTGACTGACTGACTGACTAACTGACTGACTGAGACTGACTGACTGACTGCTTGACTCTCTGACTGGCTATTTCACTGACTGACTGAATGACTAAATGACTGATTGACACTGACTGACTGACTGCTTGACTACCTGACTGACTGCTTGACTGACTAACTGACTGGACAGGACTGACCGACTGACTGACTGACAGACTGACTGAATAAGGATGACTGACAGACTGACTGAATAAGGCTGACTGACTGACTGACTGACAGACTGACTGAATAAGGCTGACCGACTGACTGACTGCCTGACTGACTGACTGACTGAATGACTGACTGACTGACTGACCGCGACTGACTGACTGACTGACTGAGACTGGACTGGACTGACTGACTGACTGACTGACTGAGACTGACTGACTGCTTAAGTGACTAACTGACTGCACAGGACTGACCGACTGACTGACTGACTGACTGCCTGACTGACTGACTGACTGAGTGACTGACTGACTGGACTGACTGACTGAGACTGAGTGACTGAGTGCTTGACTGATTGACTGTCAGACTGACTGACTGACTTCGCAAAAGGGAAAAATAAAAAAAAAAGAATTATAAAATTAGAAAAAAATATTTGCATTAAAGATTTCCTTTCCGGCTGGGATTTGAACCCAGGGCGACACTCATGGAAGCCCAACGCTTTCGCCAATATACTGTCGGATCTCTGTTGATCGGTGTCTTAATTATAATAAAAACAAAAAATGCACCTTAGTAATTATTGATCTAAAATCTTTGAAATCTAAAGGTCGAATGATTAAACTGACTCAGAATTTTCTTCCGTACATAAATAATCCATATTTGCAAAAGAAAGAAATTGAAAAAAAAAAGAATCTTCAAATTAGAAGAGAAATATATACATGGAAGATTTTCGTTCCGGCCGGGACTCGAACCCAGTACCACGCGCTTGGAACCCAACGGTCTAGCCATTAGGCTATCGGAGCTCTGTCGATGGAAGTCTTAAATATAATAAAAACAAAAAATTCACCTTGGTAATTATTGATTCAAACACTTTGAAATTTACAGGTCGAATAATTAAACTGACTCAGAATTTTTCTCCCTACATAAATAATCAATATTCGCAAAAGAGAAAAATTAAAAAAAAAAGAAGAAGAAATTTCAAATTAGAAACTAAAAGTATACATTGAAGATTTTCTTTCAGGCTGGGACTCGAACCCAGGGCCACTCGCTTGGAAGCCTAACACTCTAGCCATTAGTCTATGGGAGCTCTGTCGGTGGGAGTTTTAAATATAATAAAAACAAAAAATGCACCTTGGTAATTGTTTATTTAAACACTTTGAAATCTTCGTGTCGAAAAATTAAACTGACTCAGAATTTTCTTCCCTACATAAATAATCAATAATTGCAAAGGAAAGAAATTGAAAAAAAAAGAATTTTCAAATTAGAAAAGAAATATATACATTGAAGATATTCGCTCCGGCTGGGACTCGAACCCAGGCCACTCGCTTGGAAGACCAGCGGTCTAGCCATTAGGCTATCGGAGTTCTGTCGAGCGGAGTCTTACTGCCTGACTGATACTGCCTGACTGACAGACTGACTCACTGACTGAATGATACTGACTGACTGACTCACTGACTGACCGAGACTGACTGACTAACTGCCTGACTGACTGAGACTGGACTGACTGACTGACTGACTGACTGACTGACTAACTGACTGACTGAGACTGACTGACTGACTGCTTGACTCTCTGACTGGCTATTTCACTGACTGACTGAATGACTAAATGACTGACTGACACTGACTGACTGACTGCTTGACTACCTGACTGACTGCTTGACTGACTAACTGACTGGACAGGACTGATCGACTGACTGACTGACAGACTGACTGAATAAGGATGACTGACAGACTGACTGACACTGACTGACTGACTGCTTGACTGACTAACTGACTGGACAGGACTGACCGACTGACTGACTGACAGACTGACTGAATAAGGATGACTGACAGACTGACTGAATAAGGCTGACTGACTGACTGACTGACAGACTGACTGAATAAGGCTGACCGACTGACTGACTGCCTGACTGACTGACTGACTGAATGACTGACTGACTGACTGACCGAGACTGACTGACTGACTGACTGAGACTGGACTGGACTGACTGACTGACTGACTGACTGAGACTGACTGCTTTAGTGACTAACTGACTGCACAGGACTGACCGACTGACTGACTGCCTGACTGACTGACTGACTGAATGACTGACTGACTGAGACTAAATGACTGACTGCTTGACTGACTGGCTGAAGGACTAACTGACTGACTGAGTGACTGACTGACTGGACTGACTGACTGAGACTGAATGACTGAGTGCTTGACTGATTGACTGTCAGACTGACTGACTGACTTCGCAAAAGGGAAAAATAAAAAAAAAGAATTATAAAAATAGAAAAAAATATTTGCATTTAAGATTTCCTTTCCGGCCGGGACTCGAACCCAGTACCACGCGCTAGGAACCCAACGGTCTAGCCATTAGGCTATCGGAGCTCTGTCGATGGAAGTCTTAAATATAATAAAAACAAAAAATGCACCTTGGTAATTATTGATTCAAACACTTTGAAATTTACAGGTTGAATAACTAAACTGACTCAGAATTTTTCTCCCTACATAAATAATCAATATTCGCAAAAGAGAAAAATAAAAAAAAAAGAAGAAGAAATTTCAAATTAGAAACTAAAAGTATACATTGAAGATTTTCGTTCAGGCTGGGACTCGAACCCAGGGCCACTCGCTTGGAAGCCTAACACTCTAGCCATTAGTCTATGGGAGCTCTGTCGGTGGGAGTTTTAAATATAATAAAAACAAAAAATGCACCTTGGTAATTGTTTATTTAAACACTTTGAAATCTTCGTGTCGAAAAATTAAACTGACTCAGAATTTTCTTCCCTACATAAATAATCAATAATTGCAAAGGAAAGAAATTGAAAAAAAAAGAATTTTCAAATTAGAAAAGAAATATATACATTGAAGATATTCGCTCCGGCTGGGACTCGAACCCAGGCCACTCGCTTGGAAGACCAGCGGTCTAGCCATTAGGCTATCGGAGTTCTGTCGAGCGGAGTCTTACTGCCTGACTGATACTGCCTGACTGACAGACTGACTCACTGACTGACTGATACTGACTGACTGACTCACTGACTGACCGAGACTGACTGACTAACTGCCTGACTGACTGAGACTGGACTGACTGACTGACTGACTGACTGATTGACTAACTGACTGACTGAGACTGACTGACTGACTGCTTGACTCTCTGACTGGCTATTTCACTAACTGACTGAATGACTAAATGACTGTCTGACACTGACTGACTGACTGCTTGACTACCTGACTGACTGCTTGACTGACTAACTGACTGGACAGGACTGACCGACTGACTGACTGACAGACTGACTGAATAAGGATGACTGACAGACTGACTGAATAAGGCTGACTGACTGACTGACTGACAGACTGACTGAATAAGGCTGACCGACTGCCTGACTGACTGACTGACTGAATGACTGACTGACTGACTGACCGAGACTGACTGACTGACTGACTGACTGACTGAGACTGACTGACTGCTTTAGTGACTAACTGACTGCACAGGTCTGACCGACTGACTGAATGACTGACTGCCTGACTGACTGACTGACTGAATGACTGACTGACTGAGACTAAATGACTGACTGCTTGACTGACTGGATGAAGGACTAACTGACTGACTGAGTGACTGACTGACTGGACTGACTGACTGAGACTGAATGACTGAGTGCTTGACTGATTGACTGTCAGACTGACTGACTGACTTCGCAAAAGGTAAAAATAAAAAAAAAGAATTATAAAATTAGAAAAAAATATTTGTATTTAAGATTTCCTTTCCGGCCGGGACTCGAACCCAGTACCACGCGCTAGGAACCCAACGGTCTAGCCATTAGGCTATCGGAGCTCTGTCGGTGGAAGTCTTAAATATAATAAAAACAAAAAATGCACCTTGGTAATTATTGATTCAAACACTTTGAAATTTACAGGTCGAATAATTAAACTGACTCAGAATTTTTCTCCCTACATAAATAATCAATATTCGCAAAAGAGAAAAATTAAAAAAAAAAGAAGAAGAAATTTCAAATTAGAAACTAAAAGTATACATTGAAGATTTTCGTTCAGGCTGGGACTCGAACCCTGGGCCACTCGCTTGGAAGCCTAACACTCTAGCCATTAGTCTATGGGATCTCTGTCGGTGGGAGTTTTAAATATAATAAAAACAAAAAATGCACCTTGGTAATTGTTTATTTAAACACTTTGAAATCTTAGTGTCGAAAAATTAAACTGACTCAGAATTTTCTTCCCTACATAAATAATCAATAATTGCAAAGGAAAGAAATTGAAAAAAAAAAAGAATTTTCAAATTAGAAAAGAAATATATACATTGAAGATATTCGCTCCGGCTGATACTCGAACCCAGGCCACTCGCTTGGAAGACCAGCGGTCTAGCCATTAGGCTATCGGAGTTCTGTCGAGCGGAGTCTTACTGCCTGACTGATACTGCCTGACTGACAGACTGACTCACTGACTGACTGACTCACTGACTGACCGAGACTGACTGACTAACTGCCTGACTGACTGAGACTGGACTGACTGACTGACTGACTGACTGACTGACTAACTGACTGACTGAGACTGACTGACTGACTGCTTGACTCTCTGACTGGCTATTTCACTGACTGACTGAATGACTAAATGACTGACTGACACTGACTGACTGACTGCTTGACTACCTGACTGACTGCTTGACTGACTAACTGACTGGACAGGACTGACCGACTGACTGACTGACAGACTGACTGAATAAGGATGACTGACAGACTGACTGAATAAGGCTGACTGACTGACTGACTGACAGACTGACTGAATAAGGCTGACCGACTGACTGACTGCCTGACTGACTGACTGACTGAATGACTGACTGACTGACTGACCGAGACTGACTGACTGACTGACTGAGACTGGACTGGACTGACTGACTGACTGACTGACTGAGACTGACTGACTGCTTTAGTGACTAACTGACTGCACAGGACTGACCGACTGACTGACTGACTGACTGCCTGACTGACTGACTGACTGAATGACTGACTGACTGAGACTAAATGACTGACTGCTTGACTGACTGGCTGAAGGACTAACTGACTGACTGAGTGACTGACTGACTGGACTGACTGACTGAGACTGAATGACTGAGTGCTTGACTGATTGACTGTCAGACTGACTGACTGACTTCGCAAAAGGGAAAAATAAAAAAAAAAGAATTATAAAATTAGAAAAAAATATTTGCATTTAAGATTTCCTTTCCGGCTGGGATTTGAACCCAGGGCGACACTCATGGAAGCCCAACGCTCTCGCAAATATACTATCGGATCTCTGTTGATCGGTGTCTTAATTATAATAAAAACAAAAAATGCACCTTAGTAATTATTGATCTAAAATCTTTGAAATCTAAAGGTCGAATGATTAAACTGACTCAGAATTTTTTTCCGTACATAAATAATCCATATTTGCAAAAGAAAGAAATTGAAAAAAAAAAGAATCTTCAAATTAGAAGAGAAATATATACATGGAAGATTTTCGTTCCGGCCGGGACTCGAACCCAGTACCACGCGCTTGGAACCCAACGGTCTAGCCATTAGGCTATCGGAGCTTTGTCGATGGAAGTCTTAAATATAATAAAAACAAAAAATGCACCTTGGTAATTATTGATTCAAACACTTTGAAATTTACAGGTCGAATAATTAAACTGACTCAGAATTTTTCTCCCTACATAAATAATCAATATTCGCAAAAGAGAAAAATTAAAAAAAAAGAAGAAGAAATTTCAAATTCGAAACTAAAAGTATACATTGAAGATTTTCGTTCAGGCTGGGACTCGAACCCAGGGCCACTCGCTTGGAAGCCTAACACTCTAGCCATTAGTCTATGGGAGCTCTGTCGGTGGGAGTTTTAAATATAATAAAAACAAAAAATGCACCTTGGTAATTGTTTATTTAAACACTTTGAAATCTTCGTGTCGAAAAATTAAACTGACTCAGAATTTTCTTCCCTACATAAATAATCAATAATTGCAAAGGAAAGAAATTGAAAAAAAAAAGAATTTTCAAATTAGAAAAGAAATATATACATTGAAGATATTCGCTCCGGCTGGGACTCGAACCCAGGCCACTCGCTTGGAAGACCAGCGGTCTAGCCATTAGGCTATCGGAGTTCTGTCGAGCGGAGTCTTACTGCCTGACTGATACTGCCTGACTGACAGACTGACTCACTGACTGACTGATACTGACTGACTGACTCACTGACTGACCGAGACTGACTGACTAACTGCCTGACTGACTGAGACTGGACTGACTGACTGACTGACTGACTGACTGACTAACTGACTGACTGAGACTGACTGACTGACTGCTTGACCCTCTGACTGGCTATTTCACTGACTGACTGAATGACTAAATGAATGACTGACACTGACTGACTGACTGCTTGACTACCTGACTGACTGCTTGACTGACTAACTGACTGGACAGGACTGACCGACTGACTGACTGACAGACTGACTGAATAAGGATGACTGACAGACTGACTGAATAAGGCTGACTGACTGACTGACTGACAGACTGACTGAATAAGGCTGACCGACTGACTGACTGCCTGACTGACTGACTGACTGAATGACTGACTGACTGACTGACCGAGACTGACTGACTGACTGACTGAGACTGGACTGGACTGACTGACTGACTGACTGACTGAGACTGGACTGGACTGACTGACTGACTGACTGACTGAGACTGACTGACTGCTTTAGTGACTAACTGACTGCACAGGACTGACCGACTGACTGACTGACTGACTGCCTGACTGACTGACTGACTGAATGACTGACTGACTGAGACTAAATGACTGACTGCTTGACTGACTGGCTGAAGGACTAACTGACTGACTGAGTGACTGACTGACTGGACTGACTGACTGAGACTGAATGACTGAGTGCTTGACTGATTGACTGTCAGACTGACTGACTGACTTCGCAAAAGGGAAAAATAAAAAAAAAAAAGAATTATAAAATTAAAAAAAAATATTTGCATTTAAGATTTCCTTTCCGGCCGGGACTCGAACCCAGTACCACGCGCTAGGAACCCAACGGTCTAGCCATTAGGCTATCGGAGCGCTGTCGATGGAAGTCTTAAATATAATAAAAACAAAAAATGCACCTTGGTAATTATTGATTCAAACACTTTGAAATTTACAGGTCGAATAATTAAACTGACTCAGAATTTTTCTCCCTACATAAATAATCAATATTCGCAAAAGAGAAAAATTAAAAAAAAAAGAAGAAGAAATTTCAAATTAGAAACTAAAAGTATACATTGAAGATTTTCGTTCAGGCTGGGACTCGAACCCAGGGCCACTCGCTTGGAAGCCTAACACTCTAGCCATTAGTCTATGGGAGCTCTGTCGGTGGGAGTTTTAAATATAATAAAAACAAAAAATGCACCTTGGTAATTGTTTATTTAAACACTTGGAAATCTTCGTGTCGAAAAATTAAACTGACTCAGAATTTTCTTCCCTACATAAATAATCAATAATTGCAAAGGAAAGAAATTGAAAAAAAAAAGAATTTTCAAATTAGAAAAGAAATATATACATTGAAGATATTCGCTCCGGCTGGGACTCGAACCCAGGCCACTCGCTTGGAAGACCAGCGGTCTATCCATTAGGCTATCGGAGTTCTGTCGAGCGGAGTCTTACTGCCTGACTGATACTGCCTGACTGACAGACTGACTCACTGACTGACTGATACTGACTGACTGACTCACTGACTGACCGAGACTGACTGACTAACTGCCTGACTGACTGAGACTGGACTGACTGAGACTGGACTGACTGAGTGACTGACTGACTGACTGACTAACTGACTGACTGAGACTGACTGACTGACTGCTTGACTCTCTGACTGGCTATTTCACTGACTGACTGAATGACTAAATGACTGACTGACACTGACTGACTGACTGCTTGACTACCTGACTGACTGCTTGACTGACTAACTGACTGGACAGGACTGACCGACTGACTGACTGACAGACTGACTGAATAAGGATGACTGACAGACTGACTGAATAAGGCTGACTGACTGACTGACTGACAGACTGACTGAATAAGGCTGACCGACTGACTGACTGCCTGACTGACTGAATGACTGACTGACTGACTGACCGAGACTGACTGACTGACTGACTGAGACTGGACTGGACTGACTGACTGACTGACTGACTGACTGAGACTGACTGACTGCTTTAGTGACTAACTGACTGCACAGGACTGACCGACTGACTGACTGACTGACTGCCTGACTGACTGACTGACTGAATGACTGACTGACTGAGACTAAATGACTGACTGCTTGACTGACTGGCTGAAGGACTAACTGACTGACTGAGTGACTGACTGACTGGACTGACTGACTGAGACTGAATGACTGAGTGCTTGACTGATTGACTGTCAGACTGACTGACTGACTTCGCAAAAGGGAAAAATAAAAAAAAAAGAATTATAAAATTAGAAAAAAATATTTGCATTTAAGATTTCCTTTCCGGCCGGGACTCGAACCCAGTACCACGCGCTAGGAACCCAACGGTCTAGCCATTAGGCTATCGGAGCTCTGTCGATGGAAGTCTTAAATATAATAAAAACAAAAAATGCACCTTGGTAATTATTGATTCAAACACTTTGAAATTTACAGGTCGAATAATTAAACTGACTCAGAATTTTTCTCCCTACATAAATAATCAATATTCGCAAAAGAGAAAAATTAAAAAAAAAAGAAGAAAAAATTTCAAATTAGAAACTAAAAGTATACATTGAAGATTTTCGTTCAGGCTGGGACTCGAACCCAGAGCCACTCGCTTGGAAGCCTAACACTCTAGCCATTAGTCTATGGGAGCTGTCGGTGGGAGTTTTAAATATAATAAAAACAAAAAATGCACCTTGGTAATTGTTTATTTAAACACTTTGAAATCTTCGTGTCGAAAAATTAAACTGACTCAGAATTTTCTTCCCTACATAAATAATCAATACTTGCAAAGGAAAGAAATTGAAAAAAAAAAGAATTTTCAAATTAGAAAAGAAATATATACATTGAAGATATTCGCTCCGGCTGGGACTCGAACCCAGGCCACTCGCTTGGAAGACCAGCGGTCTAGCCATTAGGCTATCGGAGTTCTGTCGAGCGGAGTCTTACTGCCTGACTGATACTGCCTGACTGACAGACTGACTCACTGACTGACTGATACTGACTGACTGACTCACTGACTGACCGAGACTGACTGACTAACTGCCTGACTGACTGAGACTGGACTGACTGACTGACTGACTGACTGACTGACTAACTGACTGACTGAGACTGACTGACTGACTGCTTGACTCTCTGACTGGCTATTTCACTGACTGACTGAATGACTAAATGACTGACTGACACTGACTGACTGACTGCTTGACTACCTGACTGACTGCTTGACTGACTAACTGACTGGACAGGACTGACCGACTGACTGACTGACAGACTGACTGAATAAGGATGACTGACAGACTGACTGAATAAGGCTGACTGACTGACTGACTGACAGACTGACTGAATAAGGCTGACCGACTGACTGACTGCCTGACTGACTGACTGACTGAATGACTGACTGACTGACTGACCGCGACTGACTGACTGACTGACTGAGACTGGACTGGACTGACTGACTGACTGACTGACTGAGACTGACTGACTGCTTAAGTGACTAACTGACTGCACAGGACTGACCGACTGACTGACTGACTGACTGCCTGACTGACTGACTGACTGAGTGACTGACTGACTGGACTGACTGACTGAGACTGAATGACTGAGTGCTTGACTGATTGACTGTCAGACTGACTGACTGACTTCGCAAAAGGGAAAAATAAAAAAAAAAGAATTATAAAATTAGAAAAAAATATTTGCATTTAAGATTTCCTTTCCGGCTGGGATTTGAACCCAGGGCGACACTCATGGAAGCCCAACGCTTTCGCCAATATACTATCGGATCTCTGTTGATCGGTGTCTTAATTATAATAAAAACAAAAAATGCACCTTAGTAATTATTGATCTAAAATCTTTGAAATCTAAAGGTCGAATGATTAAACTGACTCAGAATTTTCTTCCGTACATAAATAATCCATATTTGCAAAAGAAAGAAATTGAAAAAAAAAAAGAATCTTCAAATTAGAAGAGAAATATATACATGGAAGATTTTCGTTCCGGCCGGGACTCGAACCCAGTACCACGCGCTTGGAACCCAACGGTCTAGCCATTAGGCTATCGGAGCTCTGTCGATGGAAGTCTTAAATATAATAAAAACAAAAAATTCACCTTGGTAATTATTGATTCAAACACTTTGAAATTTACAGGTCGAATAATTAAACTGACTCAGAATTTTTCTCCCTACATAAATAATCAATATTCGCAAAAGAGAAAAATTAAAAAAAAAAGAAGAAGAAATTTCAAATTAGAAACTAAAAGTATACATTGAAGATTTTCTTTCAGGCTGGGACTCGAACCCAGGGCCACTCGCTTGGAAGCCTAACACTCTAGCCATTAGTCTATGGGAGCTCTGTCGGTGGGAGTTTTAAATATAATAAAAACAAAAAATGCACCTTGGTAATTGTTTATTTAAACACTTTGAAATCTTCGTGTCGAAAAATTAAACTGACTCATAATTTTCTTCCCTACATAAATAATCAATAATTGCAAAGGAAAGAAATTGAAAAAAAAAGAATTTTCAAATTAGAAAAGAAATATATACATTGAAGATATTCGCTCCGGCTGGGACTCGAACCCAGGCCACTCGCTTGGAAGACCAGCGGTCTAGCCATTAGGCTATCGGAGTTCTGTCGAGCGGAGTCTTACTGCCTGACTGATACTGCCTGACTGACAGACTGACTCACTGACTGAATGATACTGACTGACTGACTCACTGACTGACCGAGACTGACTGACTAACTGCCTGACTGACTGAGACTGGACTGACTGACTGACTGACTGACTGACTGACTAACTGACTGACTGAGACTGACTGACTGACTGCTTGACTCTCTGACTGGCTATTTCACTGACTGACTGAATGACTAAATGACTGACTGACACTGACTGACTGACTGCTTGACTACCTGACTGACTGCTTGACTGACTAACTGACTGGACAGGACTGATCGACTGACTGACTGACAGACTGACTGAATAAGGATGACTGACAGACTGACTGACACTGACTGACTGACTGCTTGACTGACTAACTGACTGGACAGGACTGACCGACTGACTGACTGACAGACTGACTGAATAAGGATGACTGACAGACTGACTGAATAAGGCTGACTGACTGACTGACTGACAGACTGACTGAATAAGGCTGACCGACTGACTGACTGCCTGACTGACTGACTGACTGAATGACTGACTGACTGACTGACCGAGACTGACTGACTGACTGACTGAGACTGGACTGGACTGACTGACTGACTGACTGACTGAGACTGACTGCTTTAGTGACTAACTGACTGCACAGGACTGACCGACTGACTGACTGCCTGACTGACTGACTGACTGAATGACTGACTGACTGAGACTAAATGACTGACTGCTTGACTGACTGGCTGAAGGACTAACTGACTGACTGAGTGACTGACTGACTGGACTGACTGACTGAGACTGAATGACTGAGTGCTTGACTGATTGACTGTCAGACTGACTGACTGACTTCGCAAAAGGGAAAAATAAAAAAAAAGAATTATAAAAATAGAAAAAAATATTTGCATTTAAGATTTCCTTTCCGGCCGGGACTCGAACCCAGTACCACGCGCTAGGAACCCAACGGTCTAGCCATTAGGCTATCGGAGCTCTGTCGATGGAAGTCTTAAATATAATAAAAACAAAAAATGCACCTTGGTAATTATTGATTCAAACACTTTGAAATTTACAGGTCGAATAACTAAACTGACTCAGAATTTTTCTCCCTACATAAATAATCAATATTCGCAAAAGAGAAAAATAAAAAAAAAAGAAGAAGAAATTTCAAATTAGAAACTAAAAGTATACATTGAAGATTTTCGTTCAGGCTGGGACTCGAACCCAGGGCCACTCGCTTGGAAGCCTAACACTCTAGCCATTAGTCTATGGGAGCTCTGTCGGTGGGAGTTTTAAATATAATAAAAACAAAAAATGCACCTTGGTAATTGTTTATTTAAACACTTTGAAATCTTCGTGTCGAAAAATTAAACTGACTCAGAATTTTCTTCCCTACATAAATAATCAATAATTGCAAAGGAAAGAAATTGAAAAAAAAAGAATTTTCAAATTAGAAAAGAAATATATACATTGAAGATATTCGCTCCGGCTGGGACTCGAACCCAGGCCACTCGCTTGGAAGACCAGCGGTCTAGCCATTAGGCTATCGGAGTTCTGTCGAGCGGAGTCTTACTGCCTGACTGATACTGCCTGACTGACAGACTGACTCACTGACTGACTGATACTGACTGACTGACTCACTGACTGACCGAGACTGACTGACTAACTGCCTGACTGACTGAGACTGGACTGACTGACTGACTGACTGACTGATTGACTAACTGACTGACTGAGACTGACTGACTGACTGCTTGACTCTCTGACTGGCTATTTCACTAACTGACTGAATGACTAAATGACTGTCTGACACTGACTGACTGACTGCTTGACTACCTGACTGACTGCTTGACTGACTAACTGACTGGACAGGACTGACCGACTGACTGACTGACAGACTGACTGAATAAGGATGACTGACAGACTGACTGAATAAGGCTGACTGACTGACTGACTGACAGACTGACTGAATAAGGCTGACCGACTGCCTGACTGACTGACTGACTGAATGACTGACTGACTGACTGACCGAGACTGACTGACTGACTGACTGACTGACTGAGACTGACTGACTGCTTTAGTGACTAACTGACTGCACAGGTCTGACCGACTGACTGAATGACTGACTGCCTGACTGACTGACTGACTGAATGACTGACTGACTGAGACTAAATGACTGACTGCTTGACTGACTGGATGAAGGACTAACTGACTGACTGAGTGACTGACTGACTGGACTGACTGACTGAGACTGAATGACTGAGTGCTTGACTGATTGACTGTCAGACTGACTGACTGACTTCGCAAAAGGGAAAAATAAAAAAAAAAGAATTATAAAATTAGAAAAAAATATTTGCATTTAAGATTTCCTTTCCGGCTGGGATTTGAACCCAGGGCGACACTCATGGAAGCCCAACGCTCTCGCCAATATACTATCGGATCTCTGTTGATCGGTGTCTTAATTATAATAAAAACAAAAAATGCACCTTAGTAATTATTGATCTAAAATCTTTGAAATCTAAAGGTCGAATGATTAAACTGACTCAGAATTTTCTTCCGTACATAAATAATCCATATTTGCAAAAGAAAGAAATTGAAAAAAAAAAGAATCTTCAAATTAGAAGAGAAATATATACATGGAAGATTTTCGTTCCGGCCGGGACTCGAACCCAGTACCACGCGCTTGGAACCCAACGGTCTAGCCATTAGGCTATCGGAGCTCTGTCGATGGAAGTCTTAAATATAATAAAAACAAAAAATGCACCTTGGTAATTATTGATTCAAACACTTTGAAATTTACAGGTCGAATAATTAAACTGACTCAGAATTTTTCTCCCTACATAAATAATCAATATTCGCAAAAGAGAAAAATTAAAAAAAAAAGAAGAAGAAATTTCAAATTAGAAACTAAAAGTATACATTGAAGATTTTCGTTCAGGGTGGGACTCGAACCCAGGGCCACTCGCTTGGAAGCCTAACACTCTAGCCATTAGTCTATGGGAGCTCTGTCGGTGGGAGTTTTAAATATAATAAAAACAAAAAATGCACCTTGGTAATTGTTTATTTAAACACTTTGAAATCTTCGTGTCGAAAAATTAAACTGACTCAGAATTTTCTTCCCTACATAAATAATCAATAATTGCAAAGGAAAGAAATTGAAAAAAAAAAAGAATTTTCAAATTAGAAAAGAAATATATACATTGAAGATATTCGCTCCGGCTGGGACTCGAACCCAGGCCACTCGCTTTTAAGACCAGCGGTCTAGCCATTAGGCTATCAGAGTTCTGTCGAGCGGAGTCTTACTGCCTGACTGATACTGCCTGACTGACAGACTGACTCACTGACTGACTGATACTGACTGACTGACTCACTGACTGACCGAGACTGACTGACTAACTGCCTGACTGACTGAGACTGGACTGACTGACTGACTGACTGACTGACTGACTAACTGACTGACTGAGACTGACTGACTGACTGCTTGACTCTCTGACTGGCTATTTCACTGACTGACTGAATGACTAAATGACTGACTGACACTGACTGACTGACTGCTTGACTACCTGACTGACTGCTTGACTGACTAACTGACTGGACAGGACTGACCGACTGACTGACTGACAGACTGACTGAATAAGGATGACTGACAGACTGACTGAATAAGGCTGACTGACTGACTGACTGACTGACAGACTGACTGAATAAGGCTGACCGACTGACTGACTGCCTGACTGACTGACTGAATGATTGACTGACTGACTGACCGAGACTGACTGACTGACTGACTGAGACTGGACTGGACTGACTGACTGACTGACTGACTGAGACTGACTGACTGCTTTAGTGACTAACTGACTGCACAGGACTGACCGACTGACTGACTGACTGACTGCCTGACTGACTGACTGACTGAATGACTGACTGACTGAGACTAAATGACTGACTGCTTGACTGACTGGCTGAAGGACTAACTGACTGACTGAGTGACTGACTGACTGGACTGACTGACTGAGACTGAATGACTGAGTGCTTGACTGATTGACTGTCAGACTGACTGACTGACTTCGCAAAAGGGAAAAATAAAAAAAAAGAATTATAAAATTAGAAAAAATATTTGCATTTAAGATTTCCTCTCCGGCCGGGACTCGAACCCAGTACCACGCGCTAAGAATCCAACGGTCTAGCCATTAGGCTATCGGAGCTCTGTCGATGGAAGTCTTAAATATAATAAAAACAAAAAATGCACCTTGGTAATTATTGATTCAAACACTTTGAAATTTACAGGTCGAATAATTAAACTGACTCAGAATTTTTCTCCCTACATAAATAATCAATATTCGCAAAAGAGAAAAATTAAAAAAAAAAGAAGAAGAAATTTCAAATTAGAAACTAAAAGTATACATTGAAGATTTTCGTTCAGGCTGGGACTCGAACCCAGGGCCACTCGCTTGGAAGCCTAACACTCTAGCCATTAGTCTATGGGAGCTCTGTCGGTGGGAGTTTTAAATATAATAAAAACAAAAAATGCACCTTGGTAATTGTTTATTTAAACACTTTGAAATCTTCGTGTCGAAAAATTAAACTGACTCAGAATTTTCTTCCCTACATAAATAATCAATAATTGCAAAGGAAAGAAATTGAAAAAAAAAAGAATTTTCAAATTAGAAAAGAAATATATACATTGAAGATATTCGCTCCGACTGGGACTCGAACCCAGGCCACTCGCTTGGAAGACCAGCGGTCTAGCCATTAGGCTATCGGAGTTCTGTCGAGCGGAGTCTTACTGCCTGACTGATACTGCCTGACTGACAGACTGACTCACTGACTGACTGATACTGACTGACTGACTCACTGACTGACCGAGACTGACTGACTAACTGCCTGACTGACTGAGACTGGACTGACTGACTGACTGACTAACTGACTGACTGAGACTGACTGACTGACTGCTTGACTCTCTGACTGGCTATTTCACTGACTGACTGAATGACTAAATGACTGACTGACACTGACTGACTGACTGCTTGACTACCTGAATGACTGCTTGACTGACTAACTGACTGGACAGGACTGACCGACTGACTGACTGACAGACTGACTGAATAAGGATGACTGACAGACTGACTGAATAAGGCTGACTGACTGACTGACTGACAGACTGACTGAATAAGGCTGACCGACTGACTGACTGCCTGACTGACTGACTGACTGAATGACTGACTGACTGACTGACCGAGACTGACTGAGACTGGACTGGACTGACTGACTGACTGACTGACTGAGACTGACTGACTGCTTTAGTGACTAACTGACTGCACAGGACTGACCGACTGACTGACTGACTGACTGCCTGACTGACTGACTGACTGAATGACTGACTGACTGAGACTAAATAACTGACTGCTTGACTGACTGGCTGAAGGACTAACTGACTGACTGAGTGACTGACTGACCGGACTGACTGACTGAGACTGAATGACTGAGTGCTTGACTGATTGACTGTCAGACTGACTGACTGACTTCGCAAAAGGGAAAAATAAAAAAAAAGAATTATAAAATTAGAAAAAATATTTGCATTTAAGATTTCCTCTCCGGCCGGGACTCGAACCCAGTACCACGCGCTAGGAACCCAACGGTCTAGCCATTAGGCTATCGGAGCTCTGTCGATGGAAGTCTTAAATATAATAAAAACAAAAAATGCACCTTGGTAATTATTGATTCAAACACTTTAAAATTTACAGGTCGAATAATTAAACTGACTCAGAATTTTTCTCCCTACATAAATAATCAATATTCGCAAAAGAGAAAAATTAAAAAAAAAAGAAGAAGAAATTTCAAATTAGAAACTAAAAGTATACATTGAAGATTTTCGTTCAGGCTGGGACTCGAACCCAGGGCCACTCGCTGGGAAGCCTAACACTCTAGCCATTAGTCTATGGGAGCTCTGTCGGTGGGAGTTTTAAATATAATAAAAACAAAAAATGCACCTTGGTAATTGTTTATTTAAACACTTTGAAATCTTCGTGTCGAAAAATTAAACTGACTCAGAATTTTCTTCCCTACATAAATAATCAATAATTGCAAAGGAAAGAAATTGAAAAAAAAAAGAATTTTCAAATTAGAAAAGAAATATATACATTGAAGATATTCGCTCCGACTGGGACTCGAACCCAGGCCACTCGCTTGGAAGACCAGCGGTCTAGCCATTAGGCTATCGGAGTTCTGTCGAGCGGAGTCTTACTGCCTGACTGATACTGCCTGACTGACAGACTGACTCACTGACTGACTGATACTGACTGACTGACTCACTGACTGACCGAGACTGACTGACTAACTGCCTGACTGACTGAGACTGGACTGACTGACTGACTGACTGACTGACTGACTAACTGACTGACTGAGACTGACTGACTGACTGCTTGACTCTCTGACTGGCTATTTCACTGACTGACTGAATGACTAAATGACTGACTGACACTGACTGACTGACTGCTTGACTACCTGACTGACTAACTGACTGGACAGGACTGACCGACTGACTGACTGACAGACTGACTGAATAAGGATGACTGACAGACTGACTGACTGACTGACAGACTGACTGAATAAGGCTGACCGACTGACTGACTGACTGAATGACTGACTGACTGACTGACCGAGACTGACTGACTGACCGAGACTGACTGACTGAGACTGGACTGGACTGACTGACTGACTGACTGACTGAGACTGACTGACTGCTTTAGTGACTAACTGACTGCACAGGACTGACCGACTGACTGAATGACTGACTGCCTGACTGACTGACTGACTGAATGACTGACTGACTGAGACTAAATGACTGACTGCTTGACTGACTGGATGAAGGACTAACTGACTGACTGAGTGACTGACTGACTGGACTGACTGACTGAGACTGAATGACTGAGTGCTTGACTGATTGACTGTCAGACTGACTGACTGACTTCGCAAAAGGGAAAAATAAAAAAAAAGAATTATAAAATTAGAAAAAAATATTTGCATTTAAGATTTCCTTTCCGGCTGGGATTTGAACCCAGGGCGACACTCATGGAAGCCCAACGCTCTCGCCAATATACTATCGGATCTCTGTTGATCGGTGTCTTAATTATAATAAAAACAAAAAATGCACCTTAGTAATTATTGATCTAAAATCTTTGAAATCTAAAGGTCGAATGATTAAACTGACTCAGAATTTTCTTCCGTACATAAATAATCCATATTTGCAAAAGAAAGAAATTGAAAAAAAAAAGAATCTTCAAATTAGAAGAGAAATATATACATGGAAGATTTTCGTTCCGGCCGGGACTCGAATCCAGTACCACGCGCTTGGAACCCAACGGTCTAGCCATTAGGCTATCGGAGCTCTGTCGATGGAAGTCTTAAATATAATAAAAACAAAAAATGCACCTTGGTAATTATTGATTCAAACACTTTGAAATTTACAGGTCGAATAATTAAACTGACTCAGAATTTTTCTCCCTACATAAATAATCAATATTCGTAAAAGAGAAAAATTAAAAAAAAAGAAGAAGAAATTTCAAATTAGAAACTAAAAGTATACATTGAAGATTTTCGTTCAGGGTGGGACTCGAACCCAGGGCCACTCGCTTGGAAGCCTAACACTCTAGCCATTAGTCTATGGGAGCTCTGTCGGTGGGAGTTTTAAATATAATAAAAACAAAAAATGCACCTTGGTAATTGTTTATTTAAACACTTTGAAATCTTCGTGTCGAAAAATTAAACTGACTCAGAATTTTCTTCCCTACATAAATAATCAATAATTGCAAAGGAAAGAAATTGAAAAAAAAAAGAATTTTCAAATTAGAAAAGAAATATATACATTGAAGATATTCGCTTCGGCTGGGACTCGAACCCAGGCCACTCGCTTGGAAGACCAGCGGTCTAGCCATTAGGCTATCGGAGTTCTGTCGAGCGGAGTCTTACTGCCTGACTGATACTGCCTGACTGACAGACTGACTCACTGACTGACTGATACTGACTGACTGACTCACTGACTGACCGAGACTGACTGACTAACTGCCTGACTGACTGAGACTGGACTGACTGACTGACTGACTGACTGACTGACTAACTGACTGACTGAGACTGACTGACTGAGACTGACTGACTGACTGCTTGACTCTCTGACTGGCTATTTCACTGACTGACTGAATGACTAAATGACTGACTGACACTGACTGACTGACTGCTTGACTACCTGACTGACTGCTTGACTGACTAACTGACTGGACAGGACTGACCGACTGACTGACTGACAGACTGACTGAATAAGGATGACTGACAGACTGACTGAATAAGGCTGACTGACTGACTGACTGACTGACAGACTGACTGAATAAGGCTGACCGACTGACTGACTGCCTGACTGACTGACTGACTGAATGACTGACTGACTGACTGACCGAGACTGACTGACTGACTGAGTGAGACTGGACTGGACTGACTGACTGACTGACTGACTGAGACTGACTGACTGCTTTAGTGACTAACTGACTGCACAGGACTGACCGACTGACTGACTGCCTGACTGCCTGACTGACTGACTGACTGAATGACTGACTGACTGAGACTAAATGACTGACTGCTTGACTGACTGGCTGAAGGACTAACTGACTGACTGAGTGACTGACTGACTGGACTGACTGACTGAGACTGAATGACTGAGTGCTTGACTGATTGACTGTCAGACTGACTGACTGACTTCGCAAAAGGGAAAAATAAAAAAAAAGAATTATAAAATTAGAAAAAATATTTGCATTTAAGATTTCCTTTCCGGCCGGGACTCGAACCCAGTACCACGCGCTAGGAATCCAACGGTCTAGCCATTAGGCTATCGGAGCTCTGTCGATGGAAGTCTTAAATATAATAAAAACAAAAAATGCACCTTGGTAATTATTGATTCAAACACTTTGAAATTTACAGGTCGAATAATTAAACTGACTCAGAATTTTTCTCCCTACATAAATAATCAATATTCGCAAAAGAGAAAAATTAAAAAAAAAAGAAGAAGAAATTTCAAATTAGAAACTAAAAGTATACATTGAAGATTTTCGTTCAGGCTGGGACTCGAACCCAGGGCCACTCGCTTGGAAGCCTAACACTCTAGCCATTAGTCTATGGGAGCTCTGTCGGTGGGAGTTTTAAATATAATAAAAACAAAAAATGCACCTTGGTAATTGTTTATTTAAACACTTTGAAATCTTCGTGTCGAAAAATTAAACTGACTCAGAATTTTCTTCCCTACATAAATAATCAATAATTGCAAAGGAAAGAAATTGAAAAAAAAAAGAATTTTCAAATTAGAAAAGAAATATATACATTGAAGATATTCGCTCCGACTGGGACTCGAACCCAGGCCACTCGCTTGGAAGACCAGCGGTCTAGCCATTAGGCTATCGGAGTTCTGTCGAGCGGAGTCTTACTGCCTGACTGATACTGCCTGACTGACAGACTGACTCACTGACTGACTGATACTGACTGACTGACTCACTGACTGACCGAGACTGACTGACTAACTGCCTGACTGACTGAGACTGGACTGACTGACTGACTGACTGACTGACTGACTAACTGACTGACTGAGACTGACTGACTGACTGCTTGACTCTCTGACTGGCTTTTTCACTGACTGACTGAATGACTAAATGACTGACTGACACTGACTGACTGACTGCTTGACTACCTGACTGACTGCTTGACTGACTAACTGACTGGACAGGACTGACTGACAGACTGACTGAATAAGGATGACTGACAGATTGACTGAATAAGGCTGACTGACTGACTGACTGACAGACTGACTGAATAAGGCTGACCGACTGACTGACTGCCTGACTGACTGACTGACTGAATGACTGACTGACTGACTGATCGAGACTGACTGACTGACTGACTGAGACTGGACTGGACTGACTGACTGACTGACTGACTGAGACTGACTGACTGCTTTAGTGACTAACTGACTGCACAGGACTGACCGACTGACTGACTGACTGACTGCCTGACTGACTGACTGACTGAATGACTGACTGACTGAGACTAAATGACTGACTGCTTGACTGACTGGCTGAAGGACTAACTGACTGACTGAGTGACTGACTGACTGGACTGACTGACTGAGACTGAATGACTGAGTGCTTGACTGATTGACTGTCAGACTGACTGACTGACTTCGCAAAAGGGAAAAATAAAAAAAAAGAATTATAAAATTAGAAAAAATATTTGCATTTAAGATTTCCTCTCCGGCCGGGACTCGAACCCAGTACCACGCGCTAGGAACCCAACGGTCTAGCCATTAGGCTATCGGAGCTCTGTCGATGGAAGTCTTAAATATAATAAAAACAAAAAATGCACCTTGGTAATTATTGATTCAAACACTTTGAAATTTACAGGTCGAATAATTAAACTGACTCAGAATTTTTCTCCCTACATAAATAATCAATATTCGCAAAAGAGAAAAATTAAAAAAAAAAAAAGAAGAAATTTCAAATTAGAAACTAAAAGTATACATTGAAGATTTTCGTTCAGGCTGGGACTCGAACCCAGGGCCACTCGCTGGGAAGCCTAACACTCTAGCCATTAGTCTATGGGAGCTCTGTCGGTGGGAGTTTTAAATATAATAAAAACAAAAAATGCACCTTGGTAATTGTTTATTTAAACACTTTGAAATCTTTGTGTCGAAAAATTAAACTGACTCAGAATTTTCTTCCCTACATAAATAATCAATAATTGCAAAGGAAAGAAATTGAAAAAAAAAAGAATTTTCAAATTAGAAAAGAAATATATACATTGAAGATATTCGCTCCGACTGGGACTCGAACCCAGGCCACTCGCTTGGAAGACCAGCGGTCTAGCCATTAGGCTATCGGAGTTCTGTCGAGCGGAGTCTTACTGCCTGACTGATACTGCCTGACTGACAGACTGACTCACTGACTGACTGATACTGACTGACTGACTCACTGACTGACCGAGACTGACTGACTAACTGCCTGACTGACTGAGACTGGACTGACTGACTGACTGACTGACTGACTGACTAACTGACTGACTGAGACTGACTGACTGACTGCTTGACTCTCTGACTGGCTATTTCACTGACTGACTGAATGACTAAATGACTGACTGACACTGACTGACTGACTGCTTGACTACCTGACTGACTAACTGACTGGACAGGACTGACCGACTGACTGACTGACAGACTGACTGAATAAGGATGACTGACAGACTGACTGAATAAGGCTGACTGACTGACTGACTGACAGACTGACTGAATAAGGCTGACCGACTGACTGACTGCCTGACTGACTGACTGACTGAATGACTGACTGACTGACTGACCGAGACTGACTGACTGAGACTGGACTGGACTGACTGAGACTGACTGACTGACTGAGACTGACTGACTGCTTTAGTGACTAACTGACTGCACAGGACTGACCGACTGACTGAATGACTGACTGCCTGACTGACTGACTGACTGAATGACTGACTGACTGAGACTAAATGACTGACTGCTTGACTGACTGGATGAAGGACTAACTGACTGACTGAGTGACTGACTGACTGGACTGACTGACTGAGACTGAATGACTGAGTGCTTGACTGATTGACTGTCAGACTGACTGACTGACTTCGCAAAAGGGAAAAATAAAAAAAAAAGAATTATAAAATTAGAAAAAAATATTTGCATTTAAGATTTCCTTTCCGGCTGGGATTTGAACCCAGGGCGACACTCATGGAAGCCCAACGCTCTCGCCAATATACTATCGGATCTCTGTTGATCGGTGTCTTAATTATAATAAAAACAAAAAATGCACCTTAGTAATTATTGATCTAAAATCTTTGAAATCTAAAGGTCGAATGATTAAACTGACTCAGAATTTTCTTCCGTACATAAATAATCCATATTTGCAAAAGAAAGAAATTGAAAAAAAAAAGAATCTTCAAATTAGAAGAGAAATATATACATGGAAGATTTTCGTTCCGGCCGGGACTCGAACCCAGTACCACGCGCTTGGAACCCAACGGTCTAGCCATTAGGCTATCGGAGCTCTGTCGATGGAAGTCTTAAATATAATAAAAACAAAAAATGCACCTTGGTAACTATTGATTCAAACACTTTGAAATTTACAGGTCGAATAATTAAACTGACTCAGAATTTTTCTCCCTACATAAATAATCAATATTCGCAAAAGAGAAAAATTAAAAAAAAAGAAGAAGAAATTTCAAATTAGAAACTAAAAGTATACATTGAAGATTTTCGTTCAGGGTGGGACTCGAACCCAGGGCCACTCGCTTGGAAGCCTAACACTCTAGCCATTAGTCTATGGGAGCTCTGTCGGTGGGAGTTTTAAATATAATAAAAACAAAAAATGCACCTTGGTAATTGTTTATTTAAACACTTTGAAATCTTCGTGTCGAAAAATTAAACTGACTCAGAATTTTCTTCCCTACATAAATAATCAATAATTGCAAAGGAAAGAAATTGAAAAAAAAAAAGAATTTTCAAATTAGGAAAGAAATATATACATTGAAGATATTCGCTCCGGCTGGGACTCGAACCCAGGCCACTCGCTTGGAAGACCAGCGGTCTAGCCATTAGGCTATCGGAGTTCTGTCGAGCGGAGTCTTACTGCCTGACTGATACTGCCTGACTGACAGACTGACTCACTGACTGACTGATACTGACTGACTGACTCACTGACTGACCGAGACTGACTGACTAACTGCCTGACTGACTGAGACTGGACTGACTGACTGACTGACTGACTGACTGACTAACTGACTGACTGAGACTGACTGACTGAGACTGACTGACTGACTGCTTGACTCTCTGACTGGCTATTTCACTGACTGACTGAATGACTAAATGACTGACTGACACTGACTGACTGACTGCTTGACTACCTGACTGACTGCTTGACTGACTAACTGACTGGACAGGACTGACTGACTGACAGACTGACTGAATAAGGCTGACCGACTGACTGACTGCCTGACTGACTGACTGACTGAATGACTGACTGACTGACTGACCGAGACTGACTGACTGACTGAGTGAGACTGGACTGGACTGACTGACTGACTGAGACTGACTGACTGCTTTAGTGACTAACTGACTGCACAGGACTGACCGACTGACTGACTGACTGACTGCCTGACTGACTGACTGACTGAATGACTGACTGACTGAGACTAAATGACTGACTGCTTGACTGACTGGCTGAAGGACTAACTGACTGACTGAGTGACTGACTGACTGGACTGACTGACTGAGACTGAATGACTGAGTGCTTGACTGATTGACTGTCAGACTGACTGACTGACTTCGCAAAAGGGAAAAATAAAAAAAAAGAATTATAAAATTAGAAAAAATATTTGCATTTAAGATTTCCTTTCCGGCCGGGACTCGAACCCAGTACCACGCGCTAGGAATCCAACGGTCTTGCCATTAGGCTATCGGAGCTCTGTCGATGGAAGTCTTAAATATAATAAAAACAAAAAATGCACCTTGGTAATTATTGATTCAAACACTTTGAAATTTACAGGTCGAATAATTAAACTGACTCAGAATTTTTCTCCCTACATAAATAATCAATATTCGCAAAAGAGAAAAATTAAAAAAAAAGAAGAAGAAATTTCAAATTAGAAACTAAAAGTATACATTGAAGATTTTCGTTCAGGCTGGGACTCGAACCCAGGGCCACTCGCTTGGAAGCCTAACACTCTAGCCATTAGTCTATGGGAGCTCTGTCGGTGGGAGTTTTAAATATAATAAAAACAAAAAATGCACCTTGGTAATTGTTTATTTAAACACTTTGAAATCTTCGTGTCGAAAAATTAAACTGACTCAGAATTTTCTTCCCTACATAAATAATCAATAATTGCAAAGGAAAGAAATTGAAAAAAAAAAGAATTTTCAAATTAGAAAAGAAATATATACATTGAAGATATTCGCTCCGACTGGGACTCGAACCCAGGCCACTCGCTTGGAAGACCAGCGGTCTAGCCATTAGGCTATCGGAGTTCTGTCGAGCGGAGTCTTACTGCCTGACTGATACTGCCTGACTGACAGACTGACTCACTGACTGACTGATACTGACTGACTGACTCACTGACTGACCAAGACTGACTGACTAACTGCCTGACTGACTGAGACTGGACTGACTGACTGACTGACTGACTGACTGACTAACTGACTGACTGAGACTGACTGACTGACTGCTTGACTCTCTGACTGGCTTTTTCACTGACTGACTGAATGACTAAATGACTGACTGACACTGACTGACTGACTGCTTGACTACCTGACTGACTGCTTGACTGACTAACTGACTGGACAGGACTGACTGACAGACTGACTGAATAAGGATGACTGACAGACTGACTGAATAAGGCTGACTGACTGACTGACTGACAGACTGACTGAATAAGGCTGACCGACTGACTGACTGCCTGACTGACTGACTGACTGAATGACTGACTGACTGACTGACCGAGACTGACTGACTGACTGAGACTGGACTGGACTGACTGACTGACTGACTGACTGAGACTGACTGACTGCTTTAGTGACTAACTGACTGCACAGGACTGACCGACTGACTGACTGACTGACTGCCTGACTGACTGACTGACTGAATGACTGACTGACTGAGACTAAATGACTGACTGCTTGACTGACTGGCTGAAGGACTAACTGACTGACTGAGTGACTGACTGACTGGACTGACTGACTGAGACTGAATGACTGAGTGCTTGACTGATTGACTGTCAGACTGACTGACTGACTTCGCAAAAGGGAAAAATAAAAAAAAAAGAATAATAAAATTAGAAAAAATATTTGCATTTAAGATTTCCTCTCCGGCCGGGACTCGAACCCAGTACCACGCGCTAGGAACCCAACGGTCTAGCCATTAGGCTATCGGAGCTCTGTCGATGGAAGTCTTAAATATAATAAAAACAAAAAATGCACCTTGGTAATTATTGATTCAAACACTTTGAAATTTACAGGTCGAATAATTAAACTGACTCAGAATTTTTCTCCCTACATAAATAATCAATATTCGCAAAAGAGAAAAATAAAAAAAAAAAAAGAAGAAATTTCAAATTAGAAACTAAAAGTATACATTGAAGATTTTCGTTCAGGCTGGGACTCGAACCCAGGGCCACTCGCTGGGAAGCCTAACACTCTAGCCATTAGTCTATGGGAGCTCTGTCGGTGGGAGTTTTAAATATAATAAAAACAAAAAATGCACCTTGGTAATTGTTTATTTAAACACTTTGAAATCTTCGTGTCGAAAAATTAAACTGACTCAGAATTTTCTTCCCTACATAAATAATCAATAATTGCAAAGGAAAGAAATTGAAAAAAAAAAGAATTTTCAAATTAGAAAAGAAATATATACATTGAAGATATTCGCTCCGACTGGGACTCGAACCCAGGCCACTCGCTTGGAAGACCAGCGGTCTAGCCATTAGGCTATCGGAGTTCTGTCGAGCGGAGTCTTACTGCCTGACTGATACTGCCTGACTGACAGACTGACTCACTGACTGACTGATACTGACTGACTGACTCACTGACTGACCGAGACTGACTGACTAACTGCCTGACTGACTGAGACTGGACTGACTGACTGACTGACTGACTGACTGACTAACTGACTGACTGAGACTGACTGACTGACTGCTTGACTCTCTGACTGGCTATTTCACTGACTGACTGAATGACTAAATGACTGACTGACACTGACTGACTGACTGCTTGACTACCTGACTGACTAACTGACTGGACAGGACTGACCGACTGACTGACTGACATACTGACTGAATAAGGATGACTGACAGACTGACTGAATAAGGCTGACTGACTGACTGACTGACAGACTGACTGAATAAGGCTGACCGACTGACTGACTGCCTGACTGACTGACTGACTGAATGACTGACTGACTGACTGACCGAGACTGACTGACTGAGACTGGACTGGACTGACTGACTGACTGACTGACTGAGACTGACTGACTGCTTTAGTGACTAACTGACTGCACAGGACTGACCGACTGACTGACTGACTGACTGCCTGACTGACTGACTGACTGAATGACTGACTGACTGAGACTAAATGACTGACTGCTTGACTGACTGGCTGAAGGACTAACTGACTGACTGAGTGACTGACTGACTGGACTGACTGACTGAGACTGAATGACTGAGTGCTTGACTGATTGACTGTAAGACTGACTGACTGACTTCGCAAAAGGGAAAAATAAAAAAAAAAAGAATTATAAAATTAGAAAAAAATATTTGCATTTAAGATTTCCTTTCCGGCCGGGATTTGAACCCAGGGCGACACTCATGGAAGCCCAACGCTCTCGCCAATATACTATCGGATCTCTGTTGATCGGTGTCTTAATTATAATAAAAACAAAAAATGCACCTTAGTAATTATTGATCTAAAATCTTTGAAATCTAAAGGTCGAATGATTAAACTGACTCAGAATTTTCTTCCGTACATAAATAATCCATATTTGCAAAAGAAAGAAATTGAAAAAAAAAAGAATTTTCAAATTAGAAAAGAAATATATACATTGAAGATATTCGCTCCGGCTGGGACTCGAACCCAGGCCACTCGCTTGGAAGACCAGCGGTCTAGCCATTAGGCTATCGGAGTTCTGTCGAGCGGAGTCTTACTGCCTGACTGATACTGCCTGACTGACAGACTGACTCACTGACTGACTGATACTGACTGAGACTGACTGACTGCTTTAGTGACTAACTGACTGCACAGGACTGACCGACTGACTGACTGACTGACTGCCTGACTGACTGACTGACTGAATGACTGACTGACTGAGACTAAATGACTGACTGCTTGACTGACTGGCTGAAGGACTAACTGACTGACTGAGTGACTGACTGACTGGACTGACTGACTGAGACTGAATGACTGAGTGCTTGACTGATTGACTGTCAGACTGACTGACTGACTTCGCAAAAGGGAAAAATAAAAAAAAAGAATTATAAAATTAGAAAAAAATATTTGCATTTAAGATTTCCTTTCCGGCTGGGATTTGAACCCAGGGCGACACTCATGGAAGCCCAACGCTCTCGCCAATATACTATCGGATCTCTGTTGATCGGTGTCTTAATTATAATAAAAACAAAAAATGCACCTTAGTAATTATTGATCTAAAATCTTTGAAATCTAAAGGTCGAATGATTAAACTGACTCAGAATTTTCTTCCGTACATAAATAATCCATATTTGCAAAAGAAAGAAATTGAAAAAAAAAAGAATCTTCAAATTAGAAGAGAAATATATACATGGAAGATTTTCGTTCCGGCCGGGACTCGAACCCAGTACCACGCGCTTGGAACCCAACGGTCTAGCCATTAGGCTACCGGAGCTCTGTCGATGGAAGTCTTAAATATAATAAAAACAAAAAATGCACCTTGGTAATTATTGATTCAAACACTTTGAAATTTACAGGTCGAATAATTAAACTGACTCAGAATTTTTCTCCCTACATAAATAATCAATATTCGCAAAAGAGAAAAATTAAAAAAAAAAGAAGAAGAAATTTCAAATTAGAAACTAAAAGTATACATTGAAGATTTTCGTTCAGGCTGGGACTCGAACCCAGGGCCACTCGCTTGGAAGCCTAACACTCTAGCCATTAGTCTATGGGAGCTCTGTCGGTGGGAGTTTTAAATATAATAAAAACAAAAAATGCACCTTGGTAATTGTTTATTTAAACACTTTGAAATCTTCGTGTCGAAAAATTAAACTGACTCACAATTTTCTTCCCTACATAAATAATCAATAATTGCAAAGGAAAGAAATTGAAAAAAAAAAGAATTTTCAAATTAGAAAAGAAATATATACATTGAAGATATTCGCTCCGGCTGGGACTCGAACCCAGGCCACTCGCTTGGAAGACCAGCGGTCTAGCCATTAGGCTATCGGAGTTCTGTCGAGCGGAGTCTTACTGCCTGACTGATACTGCCTGACTGACAGACTGACTCACTGACTGACTGATACTGACTGACTGACTCACTGACTGACCGAGACTGACTGACTAACTGCCTGACTGACTGAGACTGGACTGACTGACTGACTGACTGACTGACTGACTAACTGACTGACTGAGACTGACTGACTGACTGCTTGACTCTCTGACTGGCTATTTCACTGACTGACTGAATGACTAAATGACTGACTGACACTGACTGACTGACTGCTTGACTACCTGACTGACTGCTTGACTGACTAACTGACTGGACAGGACTGACCGACTGACTGACTGACAGACTGACTGAATGAGGATGACTGACAGACTGACTGAATAAGGCTGACTGACTGACTGACTGACAGACTGACTAAATAAGGCTGACCGACTGACTGACTGCCTGACTGACTGACTGACTGAATGACTGACTGACTGACTGACCGAGACTGACTGACTGACTGACTGAGACTGGACTGGACTGACTGACTGACTAACTGACTGAGACTGACTGACTGCTTTAGTGACTAACTGACTGCACAGGACTGACCGACTGACTGACTGACTGACTGCCTGACTGACTGACTGACTGAATGACTGACTGACTGAGACTAAATGACTGACTGCTTGACTGACTGGCTGAAGGACTAACTGACTGAGTGACTGACTGACTGGACTGACTGACTGAGACTGAATGACTGAGTGCTTGACTGATTGACTGTCAGACTGACTGACTGACTTCGCAAAAGGGAAAAATAAAAAAAAAAGAATTATAAAATTAGAAAAAAATATTTGCATTAAAGATTTCCTTTCCGGCTGGGATTTGAACCCAGGGCGACACTCATGGAAGCAAAACGCTCTCGCCAATATACTATCGGATCTCTGTTGATCGGTGTCTTAATTATAATAAAAACAAAAAATGCACCTTAGTAATTATTGATCTAAAATCTTTGAAATCTAAAGGTCGAATGATTAAACTGACTCAGCATTTTTCTCCCAACATAAATAATCAATATTCGCAAAAGAGAAAAATTAAAAAAAAAGAAGAAGAAATTTCAAATTAGAAACTAAAAGTATACATTGAAGATTTTCGTTCAGGCTGGGACTCGAACCCAGGGCCACTCGCTTGGAAGCCTAACACTCTAGCCATTAGTCTATGGGAGCTCTGTCGGTGGGAGTTTTAAATATAATAAAAACAAGAAATGCAACTTGGTAATTCTTTATTTAAACACTTTGAAATCTTCGTGTCGAAAAATTAAACTGACTCAGAATTTTCTTCCCTACATAAATAATCAATAATTGCAAAGGAAAGAAATTGAAAAAAAAAAAGAATTTTCAAATTAGAAAAGAAATATATACATTGAAGATATTCGCTCCGGCTGGGACTCGAACCCAGGCCACTCGCTTGGAAGACCAGCGGTCTAGCCATTAGGCTATCGGAGTTCTGTCGAGCGGAGTCTTACTGCCTGACTGATACTGCCTGACTGACAGACTGACTCACTGATACTGACTGACTGACTCACTGACTGACCGAGACTGACTGACTAACTGCCTGACTGACTGAGACTGGACTGACTGACTGACTGACTGACTGACTGACTAACTGACTGACTGAGACTGACTGACTGACTGCTTGACTCTCTGACTGGCTATTTCACTGACTGACTGAATGACTAAATGACTGACTGACACTGACTGACTGACTGCTTGACTACCTGACTGACTGCTTGACTGACTGGACAGGACTGACCGACTGACTGACTGACAGACTGACTGAATAAGGATGACTGACAGACTGACTGAATAAGGCTGACTGACTGACTGACTGACAGACTGACTGAATAAGGCTGACCGACTGACTGACTGCCTGACTGACTGACTGACTGAATGACTGACTGACTGACTGACCGAGACTGACTGACTGACTGACTGAGACTGGACTGGACTGACTGACTGACTGACTGACTGAGACTGGACTGGACTGACTGACTGACTGACTGACTGAGACTGACTGACTGCTTTAGTGACTAACTGACTGCACAGGACTGACCGACTGACTGACTGACTGACTGCCTGACTGACTGACTGACTGAATGACTGACTGACTGAGACTAAATGACTGACTGCTTGACTGACTGGCTGAAGGACTAACTGACTGACTGAGTGACTGACTGACTGGACTGATTGAGTGAGACTGAATGACTGAGTGCTTGACTGATTGACTGTCAGACTGACTGACTGACTTCGCAAAAGGGAAAAATAAAAAAAAAAGAATTAGAAAATTAGAAAAAAAATATTTGCATTAAAGATTTCCTTTCCGGCTGGGATTTGAACCCAGGGCGACACTCATGGAAGCAAAACGCTCTCGCCAATATACTATCGGATCTCTGTTGATCGGTGTCTTAATTATAATAAAAACAAAAAATGCACCTTAGTAATTATTGATCTAAAATCTTTAAAATCTAAAGGTCGAATGATTAAACTGACTCAGAATTTTCTTCCGTACATAAATAATCCATATTTGCAAAAGAAAGAAATTGAAAAAAAAAGAATCTTCAAATTAGAAGAGAAATATATACATGGAAGATTTTCGTTCCGGCCGGGACTCGAACCCAGTTCCACGCGCTTGGAACCCAACGGTCTAGCCATTAGGCTATCGGAGCTCTGTCGATGGAAGTCTTAAATATAATAAAAACAAAAAATGCACCTTGGTAATTATTGATTCAAACACTTTGAAATTTACAGGTCGAATAATTAAACTGACTCAGAATTTTTCTCCCTACATAAATAATCAATATTCGCAAAAGAGAAAAATTAAAAAAAAAAGAAGAAGAAATTTCAAATTAGAAACTAAAAGTATACATTGAAGATTTTCTTTCAGGCTGGGACTCGAACCCAGGGCCACTGGCTTGGAAGCCTAACACTCTAGCCATTAGTCTATGGAAGCTCTGTCGGTGGGAGTTTTAAATATAATAAAAACAAAAAATGCACCTTGGTAATTGTTTATTTAAACACTTTGAAATCTTCGTGTCGAAAAATTAAACTGACTCAGAATTTTCTTCCCTACATAAATAATCAATAATTGCAAAGGAAAGAAATTGAAAAAAAAAAGAATTTTCAAATTAGAAAAGAAATATATACATTGAAGATATTCGCTCCGGCTGGGACTCGAACCCAGGCCACTCGCTTGGAAGACCAGCGGTCTAGCCATTAGGCTATCGGAGTTCTGTCGAGCGGAGTCTTACTGCCTGACTGATACTGCCTGACTGACAGACTGACTCACTGACTGACTGATACTGACTGAGACTGACTGACTGCTTTAGTGACTAACTGACTGCACAGGACTGACCGACTGACTGACTGACTGACTGCCTGACTGACTGACTGACTGAATGACTGACTGACTGAGACTAAATGACTGACTGCTTGACTGACTGGCTGAAGGACTAACTGACTGACTGAGTGACTGACTGACTGGACTGACTGACTGAGACTGAATGACTGAGTGCTTGACTGATTGACTGTCAGACTGACTGACTGACTTCGCAAAAGGGAAAAATAAAAAAAAAGAATTATAAAATTAGAAAAAAATATTTGCATTTAAGATTTCCTTTCCGGCTGGGATTTGAACCCAGGGCGACACTCATGGAAGCCCAACGCTCTCGCCAATATACTATCGGATCTCTGTTGATCGGTGTCTTAATTATAATAAAAACAAAAAATGCACCTTAGTAATTATTGATCTAAAATCTTTGAAATCTAAAGGTCGAATGATTAAACTGACTCAGAATTTTCTTCCGTACATAAATAATCCATATTTGCAAAAGAAAGAAATTGAAAAAAAAAAGAATCTTCAAATTAGAAGAGAAATATATACATGGAAGATTTTCGTTCCGGCCGGGACTCGAACCCAGTACCACGCGCTTGGAACCCAACGGTCTAGCCATTAGGCTACCGGAGCTCTGTCGATGGAAGTCTTAAATATAATAAAAACAAAAAATGCACCTTGGTAATTATTGATTCAAACACTTTGAAATTTACAGGTCGAATAATTAAACTGACTCAGAATTTTTCTCCCTACATAAATAATCAATATTCGCAAAAGAGAAAAATTAAAAAAAAAAGAAGAAGAAATTTCAAATTAGAAACTAAAAGTATACATTGAAGATTTTCGTTCAGGCTGGGACTCGAACCCAGGGCCACTCGCTTGGAAGCCTAACACTCTAGCCATTAGTCTATGGGAGCTCTGTCGGTGGGAGTTTTAAATATAATAAAAACAAAAAATGCACCTTGGTAATTGTTTATTTAAACACTTTGAAATCTTCGTGTCGAAAAATTAAACTGACTCACAATTTTCTTCCCTACATAAATAATCAATAATTGCAAAGGAAAGAAATTGAAAAAAAAAAGAATTTTCAAATTAGAAAAGAAATATATACATTGAAGATATTCGCTCCGGCTGGGACTCGAACCCAGGCCACTCGCTTGGAAGACCAGCGGTCTAGCCATTAGGCTATCGGAGTTCTGTCGAGCGGAGTCTTACTGCCTGACTGATACTGCCTGACTGACAGACTGACTCACTGACTGACTGATACTGACTGACTGACTCACTGACTGACCGAGACTGACTGACTAACTGCCTGACTGACTGAGACTGGACTGACTGACTGACTGACTGACTGACTGACTAACTGACTGACTGAGACTGACTGACTGACTGCTTGACTCTCTGACTGGCTATTTCACTGACTGACTGAATGACTAAATGACTGACTGACACTGACTGACTGACTGCTTGACTACCTGACTGACTGCTTGACTGACTAACTGACTGGACAGGACTGACCGACTGACTGACTGACAGACTGACTGAATGAGGATGACTGACAGACTGACTGAATAAGGCTGACTGACTGACTGACTGACAGACTGACTAAATAAGGCTGACCGACTGACTGACTGCCTGACTGACTGACTGACTGAATGACTGACTGACTGACTGACCGAGACTGACTGACTGACTGACTGAGACTGGACTGGACTGACTGACTGACTAACTGACTGAGACTGACTGACTGCTTTAGTGACTAACTGACTGCACAGGACTGACCGACTGACTGACTGACTGACTGCCTGACTGACTGACTGACTGAATGACTGACTGACTGAGACTAAATGACTGACTGCTTGACTGACTGGCTGAAGGACTAACTGACTGAGTGACTGACTGACTGGACTGACTGACTGAGACTGAATGACTGAGTGCTTGACTGATTGACTGTCAGACTGACTGACTGACTTCGCAAAAGGGAAAAATAAAAAAAAAAGAATTATAAAATTAGAAAAAAATATTTGCATTAAAGATTTCCTTTCCGGCTGGGATTTGAACCCAGGGCGACACTCATGGAAGCAAAACGCTCTCGCCAATATACTATCGGATCTCTGTTGATCGGTGTCTTAATTATAATAAAAACAAAAAATGCACCTTAGTAATTATTGATCTAAAATCTTTGAAATCTAAAGGTCGAATGATTAAACTGACTCAGCATTTTTCTCCCAACATAAATAATCAATATTCGCAAAAGAGAAAAATTAAAAAAAAAGAAGAAGAAATTTCAAATTAGAAACTAAAAGTATACATTGAAGATTTTCGTTCAGGCTGGGACTCGAACCCAGGGCCACTCGCTTGGAAGCCTAACACTCTAGCCATTAGTCTATGGGAGCTCTGTCGGTGGGAGTTTTAAATATAATAAAAACAAAAAATGCAACTTGGTAATTCTTTATTTAAACACTTTGAAATCTTCGTGTCGAAAAATTAAACTGACTCAGAATTTTCTTCCCTACATAAATAATCAATAATTGCAAAGGAAAGAAATTGAAAAAAAAAAAGAATTTTCAAATTAGAAAAGAAATATATACATTGAAGATATTCGCTCCGGCTGGGACTCGAACCCAGGCCACTCGCTTGGAAGACCAGCGGTCTAGCCATTAGGCTATCGGAGTTCTGTCGAGCGGAGTCTTACTGCCTGACTGATACTGCCTGACTGACAGACTGACTCACTGATACTGACTGACTGACTCACTGACTGACCGAGACTGACTGACTAACTGCCTGACTGACTGAGACTGGACTGACTGACTGACTGACTGACTGACTGACTAACTGACTGACTGAGACTGACTGACTGACTGCTTGACTCTCTGACTGGCTATTTCACTGACTGACTGAATGACTAAATGACTGACTGACACTGACTGACTGACTGCTTGACTACCTGACTGACTGCTTGACTGACTAACTGACTGGACAGGACTGACCGACTGACTGACTGACAGACTGACTGAATAAGGCTGACTGACTGACTGACTGACAGACTGACTGAATAAGGCTGACCGACTGACTGACTGCCTGACTGACTGACTGACTGAATGACTGACTGACTGACTGACAAAGACTGACTGACTGACTGACTGAGACTGGACTGGACTGACTGACTGACTGACTGACTGAGACTGACTGACTGCTTTAGTGACTAACTGACTGCACAGGACTGACCGACTGACTGACTGACTGACTGCCTGACTGACTGACTGACTGAATGACTGACTGACTGAGACTAAATGACTGACTGCTTGACTGACTGGCTGAAGGACTAACTGACTGACTGAGTGACTGACTGACTGGACTGATTGAGTGAGACTGAATGACTGAGTGCTTGACTGATTGACTGTCAGACTGACTGACTGACTTCGCAAAAGGGAAAAATAAAAAAAAAAGAATTAGAAAATTAGAAAAAAAATATTTGCATTAAAGATTTCCTTTCCGGCTGGGATTTGAACCCAGGGCGACACTCATGGAAGCAAAACGCTCTCGCCAATATACTATCGGATCTCTGTTGATCGGTGTCTTAATTATAATAAAAACAAAAAATGCACCTTAGTAATTATTGATCTAAAATCTTTAAAATCTAAAGGTCGAATGATTAAACTGACTCAGAATTTTCTTCCGTACATAAATAATCCATATTTGCAAAAGAAAGAAATTGAAAAAAAAAGAATCTTCAAATTAGAAGAGAAATATATACATGGAAGATTTTCGTTCCGGCCGGGACTCGAACCCAGTTCCACGCGCTTGGAACCCAACGGTCTAGCCATTAGGCTATCGGAGCTCTGTCGATGGAAGTCTTAAATATAATAAAAACAAAAAATGCACCTTGGTAATTATTGATTCAAACACTTTGAAATTTACAGGTCGAATAATTAAACTGACTCAGAATTTTTCTCCCTACATAAATAATCAATATTCGCAAAAGAGAAAAATTAAAAAAAAAAGAAGAAGAAATTTCAAATTAGAAACTAAAAGTATACATTGAAGATTTTCTTTCAGGCTGGGACTCGAACCCAGGGCCACTGGCTTGGAAGCCTAACACTCTAGCCATTAGTCTATGGAAGCTCTGTCGGTGGGAGTTTTAAATATAATAAAAACAAAAAATGCACCTTGGTAATTGTTTATTTAAACACTTTGAAATCTTCGTGTCGAAAAATTAAACTGACTCAGAATTTTCTTCCCTACATAAATAATCAATAATTGCAAAGGAAAGAAATTGAAAAAAAAAAGAATTTTCAAATTAGAAAAGAAATATATACATTGAAGATATTCGCTCCGGCTGGGACTCGAACCCAGGCCACTCGCTTGGAAGACCAGCGGTCTAGCCATTAGGCTATCGGAGTTCTGTCGAGCGGAGTCTTACTGCCTGACTGATACTGCCTGACTGACAGACTGACTCACTGATACTGACTGACTGACTCACTGACTGACCGAGACTGACTGACTAACTGCCTGACTGACTGAGACTGGACTGACTGACTGACTGACTGACTGACTGACTAACTGACTGACTGAGACTGACTGACTGACTGCTTGACTCTCTGACTGGCTATTTCACTGACTGACTGAATGACTAAATGACTGACTGACACTGACTGACTGACTGCTTGACTACCTGACTGACTGCTTGACTGACTAACTGACTGGACAGGACTGACCGACTGACTGACTGACAGACTGACTGAATAAGGATGACTGACAGACTGACTGAATAAGGCTGACTGACTGACTGACTGACAGACTGACTGAATAAGGCTGACCGACTGACTGACTGCCTGACTGACTGACTGACTGAATGACTGACTGACTGACCGAGACTGACTGACTGACTGACTGAGACTGGACTGGACTGACTGACTGACTGACTGACTGAGACTGACTGACTGCTTTAGTGACTAACTGACTGCACAGGACTGACCGACTGACTGACTGACTGACTGCCTGACTGACTGACTGACTGAATGACTGACTGACTGAGACTAAATGACTGACTGCTTGACTGACTGGCTGAAGGACTAACTGACTGACTGAGTGACTGACTGACTGGACTGATTGAGTGAGACTGAATGACTGAGTGCTTGACTGATTGACTGTCAGACTGACTGACTGACTTCGCAAAAGGGAAAAATAAAAAAAAAAGAATTAGAAAATTAGAAAAAAAATATTTGCATTAAAGATTTCCTTTCCGGCTGGGATTTGAACCCAGGGCGACACTCATGGAAGCAAAACGCTCTCGCCAATATACTATCGGATCTCTGTTGATCGGTGTCTTAATTATAATAAAAACAAAAAATGCACCTTAGTAATTATTGATCTAAAATCTTTGAAATCTAAAGGTCGAATGATTAAACTGACTCAGAATTTTCTTCCGTACATAAATAATCCATATTTGCAAAAGAAAGAAATTGAAAAAAAAAGAATCTTCAAATTAGAAGAGAAATATATACATGGAAGATTTTCGTTCCGGCCGGGACTCGAACCCAGTTCCACGCGCTTGGAACCCAACGGTCTAGCCATTAGGCTATCGGAGCTCTGTCGATGGAAGTCTTAAATATAATAAAAACAAAAAATGCACCTTGGTAATTATTGATTCAAACACTTTGAAATTTACAGGTCGAATAATTAAACTGACTCAGAATTTTTCTCCCTACATAAATAATCAATATTCGCAAAAGAGAAAAATTAAAAAAAAAAGAAGAAGAAATTTCAAATTAGAAACTAAAAGTATACATTGAAGATTTTCTTTCAGGCTGGGACTCGAACCCAGGGCCACTGGCTTGGAAGCCTAACACTCTAGCCATTAGTCTATGGAAGCTCTGTCGGTGGGAGTTTTAAATATAATAAAAACAAAAAATGCACCTTGGTAATTGTTTATTTAAACACTTTGAAATCTTCGTGTCGAAAAATTAAACTGACTCAGAATTTTCTTCCCTACATAAATAATCAATAATTGCAAAGGAAAGAAATTGAAAAAAAAAAGAATTTTCAAATTAGAAAAGAAATATATACATTGAAGATATTCGCTCCGGCTGGGACTCGAACCCAGGCCACTCGCTTGGAAGACCAGCGGTCTAGCCATTAGGCTATCGGAGTTCTGTCGAGCGGAGTCTTACTGCCTGACTGATACTGCCTGACTGACAGACTGACTCACTGATACTGACTGACTGACTCACTGACTGACCGAGACTGACTGACTAACTGCCTGACTGACTGAGACTGGACTGACTGACTGACTGACTGACTGACTGACTAACTGACTGACTGAGACTGACTGACTGACTGCTTGACTCTCTGACTGGCTATTTCACTGACTGACTGAATGACTAAATGACTGACTGACACTGACTGACTGACTGCTTGACTACCTGACTGACTGCTTGACTGACTAACTGACTGGACAGGACTGACCGACTGACTGACTGACAGACTGACTGAATGAGGATGACTGACAGACTGACTGAATAAGGCTGACTGACTGACTGACTAAATAAGGCTGACCGACTGACTGACTGCCTGACTGACTGACTGACTGAATGACTGACTGACTGACTGACCGAGACTGACTGACTGACTGACTGAGACTGGACTGGACTGACTGACTGACTAACTGACTGAGACTGACTGACTGCTTTAGTGACTAACTGACTGCACAGGACTGACCGACTGACTGACTGACTGACTGCCTGACTGACTGACTGACTGAATGACTGACTGACTGAGACTAAATGACTGACTGCTTGACTGACTGGCTGAAGGACTAACTGACTGACTGAGTGACTGACTGACTGGACTGACTGACTGAGACTGAATGACTGAGTGCTTGACTGATTGACTGTCAGACTGACTGACTGACTTCGCAAAAGGGAAAAATAAAAAAAAAAAGAATTATAAAATTAGAAAAAAATATTTGCATTAAAGATTTCCTTTCCGGCTGGGATTTGAACCCAGGGCGACACTCATGGAAGCAAAACGCTCTCGCCAATATACTATCGGATCTCTGTTGATCGGTGTCTTAATTATAATAAAAACAAAAAATGCACCTTAGTAATTATTGATCTAAAATCTTTGAAATCTAAAGGTCGAATGATTAAACTGACTCAGCATTTTTCTCCCAACATAAATAATCAATATTCGCAAAAGAGAAAAATTAAAAAAAAAGAAGAAGAAATTTCAAATTAGAAACTAAAAGTATACATTGAAGATTTTCGTTCAGGCTGGGACTCGAACCCAGGGCCACTCGCTTGGAAGCCTAACACTCTAGCCATTAGTCTATGGGAGCTCTGTCGGTGGGAGTTTTAAATATAATAAAAACAAAAAATGCAACTTGGTAATTCTTTATTTAAACACTTTGAAATCTTCGTGTCGAAAAATTAAACTGACTCAGAATTTTCTTCCCTACATAAATAATCAATAATTGCAAAGGAAAGAAATTGAAAAAAAAAAGAATTTTCAAATTAGAAAAGAAATATATACATTGAAGATATTCGCTCCGGCTGGGACTCGAACCCAGGCCACTCGCTTGGAAGACCAGCGGTCTAGCCATTAGGCTATCGGAGTTCTGTCGAGCGGAGTCTTACTGCCTGACTGATACTGCCTGACTGACAGACTGACTCACTGATACTGACTGACTGACTCACTGACTGACCGAGACTGACTGACTAACTGCCTGACTGACTGAGACTGGACTGACTGACTGACTGACTGACTGACTGACTAACTGACTGACTGAGACTGACTGACTGACTGCTTGACTCTCTGACTGGCTATTTCACTGACTGACTGAATGACTAAATGACTGACTGACACTGACTGACTGACTGCTTGACTACCTGACTGACTGCTTGACTGACTAACTGACTGGACAGGACTGACCGACTGACTGACTGACAGACTGACTGAATAAGGATGACTGACAGACTGACTGAATAAGGCTGACTGACTGACTGACTGACAGACTGACTGAATAAGGCTGACCGACTGACTGACTGCCTGACTGACTGACTGACTGAATGACTGACTGACTGACTGACCGAGACTGACTGACTGACTGACTGAGACTGGACTGGACTGACTGACTGACTGACTGACTGAGACTGACTGACTGCTTTAGTGACTAACTGACTGCACAGGACTGACCGACTGACTGACTGACTGACTGCCTGACTGACTGACTGACTGAATGACTGACTGACTGAGACTAAATGACTGACTGCTTGACTGACTGGCTGAAGGACTAACTGACTGACTGAGTGACTGACTGACTGGACTGATTGAGTGAGACTGAATGACTGAGTGCTTGACTGATTGACTGTCAGACTGACTGACTGACTTCGCAAAAGGGAAAAATAAAAAAAAAAGAATTAGAAAATTAGAAAAAAAATATTTGCATTAAAGATTTCCTTTCCGGCTGGGATTTGAACCCAGGGCGACACTCATGGAAGCAAAACGCTCTCGCCAATATACTATCGGATCTCTGTTGATCGGTGTCTTAATTATAATAAAAACAAAAAATGCACCTTAGTAATTATTGATCTAAAATCTTTGAAATCTAAAGGTCGAATGATTAAACTGACTCAGAATTTTCTTCCGTACATAAATAATCCATATTTGCAAAAGAAAGAAATTGAAAAAAAAAAGAATCTTCAAATTAGAAGAGAAATATATACATGGAAGATTTTCGTTCCGGCCGGGACTCGAACCCAGTTCCACGCGCTTGGAACCCAACGGTCTAGCCATTAGGCTATCGGAGCTCTGTCGATGGAAGTCTTAAATATAATAAAAACAAAAAATGCACCTTGGTAATTATTGATTCAAACACTTTGAAATTTACAGGTCGAATAATTAAACTGACTCAGAATTTTTCTCCCTACATAAATAATCAATATTCGCAAAAGAGAAAAATTAAAAAAAAAAGAAGAAGAAATTTCAAATTAGAAACTAAAAGTATACATTGAAGATTTTCTTTCAGGCTGGGACTCGAACCCAGGGCCACTCGCTTGGAAGCCTAACACTCTAGCCATTAGTCTATGGGAGCTCTGTCGGTGGGAGTTTTAAATATAATAAAAACAAAAAATGCACCTTGGTAATTGTTTATTTAAACACTTTGAAATCTTCGTGTCGAAAAATTAAACTGACTCAGAATTTTCTTCCCTACATAAATAATCAATAATTGCAAAGGAAAGAAATTGAAAAAAAAAAGAATTTTCAAATTAGAAAAGAAATATATACATTGAAGATATTCGCTCCGGCTGGGACTCGAACCCAGGCCACTCGCTTGGAAGACCAGCGGTCTAGCCATTAGGCTATCGGAGTTCTGTCGAGCGGAGTCTTACTGCCTGACTGATACTGCCTGACTGACAGACTGACTCACTGATACTGACTGACTGACTCACTGACTGACCGAGACTGACTGACTAACTGCCTGACTGACTGAGACTGGACTGACTGACTGACTGACTGACTGACTGACTAACTGACTGACTGAGACTGACTGACTGACTGCTTGACTCTCTGACTGGCTATTTCACTGACTGACTGAATGACTAAATGACTGACTGACACTGACTGACTGACTGCTTGACTACCTGACTGACTGCTTGACTGACTAACTGACTGGACAGGACTGACCGACTGACTGACTGACAGACTGACTGAATAAGGATGACTGACAGACTGACTGAATAAGGCTGACTGACTGACTGACTGACAGACTGACTGAATAAGGCTGACCGACTGACTGACTGCCTGACTGACTGACTGACTGAATGACTGACTGACTGACTGACCGAGACTGACTGACTGACTGACTGAGACTGGACTGGACTGACTGACTGACTGACTGACTGAGACTGACTGACTGCTTTAGTGACTAACTGACTGCACAGGACTGACCGACTGACTGACTGACTGACTGCCTGACTGACTGACTGACTGAATGACTGACTGACTGAGACTAAATGACTGACTGCTTGACTGACTGGCTGAAGGACTAACTGACTGACTGAGTGACTGACTGACTGGACTGACTGACTGAGACTGAATGACTGAGTGCTTGACTGATTGACTGTCAGACTGACTGACTGACTTCGCAAAAGGGAAAAATAAAAAAAAAAGAATTATAAAATTAGAAAAAAATATTTGCATTTAAGATTTCCTTTCCGGCTGGGATTTGAACCCAGGGCGACACTCATTTAAGCCCAACGCTCTCGCCAATATACTATCGGATCTCTGTTGATCGGTGTCTTAATTATAATAAAAACAAAAAATGCACCTTAGTAATTATTGATCTAAAATCTTTGAAATCTAAAGGTCGAATGATTAAACTGACTCAGAATTTTCTTCCGTACATAAATAATCCATATTTGCAAAAGAAAGAAATTGAAAAAAAAAAGAATCTTCAAATTAGAAGAGAAATATATACATGGAAGATTTTCGTTCCGGCCGGGACTCGAACCCAGTACCACGCGCTTGGAACCCAACGGTCTAGCCATTAGGCTATCGGAGCTCTGTCGATGGAAGTCTTAAATATAATAAAAACAAAAAATGCACCTTGGTAATTATTGATTCAAACACTTTGAAATTTACAGGTCGAATAATTAAACTGACTCAGAATTTTTCTCCCTACATAAATAATCAATATTCGCAAAAGAGAAAAATTAAAAAAAAAAGAAGAAGAAATTTCAAATTAGAAACTAAAAGTATACATTGAAGATTTTCGTTCAGGCTGGGACTCGAACCCAGGGCCACTCGCTTGGAAGCCTAACACTCTAGCCATTAGTCTATGGGAGCTCTGTCGGTGGGAGTTTTAAATATAATAAAAACAAAAAATGCACCTTGGTAATTGTTTATTTAAACACTTTGAAATCTTCGTGTCGAAAAATTAAACTGACTCAGAATTTTCTTCCCTACATAAATAATCAATAATTGCAAAGGAAAGAAATTGAAAAAAAAAAGAATTTTCAAATTAGAAAAGAAATATATACATTGAAGATATTCGCTCCGGCTGGGACTCGAACCCAGGCCACTCGCTTGGAAGACCAGCGGTCTAGCCATTAGGCTATCGGAGTTCTGTCGAGCGGAGTCTTACTGCCTGACTGATACTGCCTGACTGACAGACTGACTCACTGACTGACTGATACTGACTGACTGACTCACTGACTGACCGAGACTGACTGACTAACTGCCTGACTGACTGAGACTGGACTGACTGACTGACTGACTGACTGACTGACTAACTGACTGACTGACTGACTGACTAACTGACTGACTGAGACTGACTGACTGACTGCTTGACTCTCTGACTGGCTATTTCACTGACTGACTGAATGACTAAATGACTGACTGACACTGACTGACTGACTGCTTGACTACCTGACTGACTGCTTGACTGACTAACTGACTGGACAGGACTGACCGACTGACTGACTGACAGACTGACTGAATAAGGCTGACTGACTGACTGACTGACAGACTGACTGAATAAGGCTGACCGACTGACTGACTGCCTGACTGACTGACTGACTGAATGACTGACTGACTGACTGACTGACCGAGACTGACTGACTGACTGACTGAGACTGGACTGGACTGACTGACTGACTGACTGACTGCTTTAGTGAATAACTGACTGCACAGGACTGAACGACTGACTGACTGACTGACTGCCTGATTGACTGACTGACTGAATGACTGACTGACTGAGACTAAATGACTGACTGCTTGACTGACTGGCTGAAGGACTAACTGACTGACTGAGTGACTGACTGACTGGACTGACTGACTGAGACTGAATGACTGAGTGCTTGACTGATTGACTGTCAGACTGACTGACTGACTTCGCAAAAGGGAAAAATAAAAAAAAAAGAATTATAAAATTAGAAAAAAATATTTGCATTTAAGATTTCCTTTCCGGCTGGGATTTGAACCCAGGGCGACACTCATGGAAGCCCAACGCTCTCGCCAATATACTATCGGATCTCTGTTGATCGGTGTCTTAATTATAATAAAAACAAAAAATGCACCTTAGTAATTATTGATCTAAAATCTTTGAAATCTAAAGGTCGAATGATTAAACTGACTCAGAATTTTCTTCCGTACATAAATAATCCATATTTGCAAAAGAAAGAAATTGAAAAAAAAAAAAAAGAATCTTCAAATTAGAAGAGAAATATATACATGGAAGATTTTCGTTCCGGCCGGGACTCGAACCCAGTACCACGCGCTTGGAACCCAACGGTCTAGCCATTAGGCTATCGGAGCTCTGTCGATGGAAGTCTTAAATATAATAAAAACAGAAAATGCACCTTGGTAATTATTGATTCAAACACTTTGAAATTTACAGGTCGAATAATTAAACTGACTCAGAATTTTTCTCCCTACATAAATAATCAATATTCGCAAAAGAGAAAAATTAAAAAAAAAAGAAGAAGAAATTTCAAATTAGAAACTAAAAGTATACATTGAAGATTTTCGTTCAGGCTGGGACTCGAACCCAGGGCCACTCGCTTGGAAGCCTAACACTCTAGCCATTAGTCTATGGGAGCTCTGTCGGTGGGAGTTTTAAATATAATAAAAACAAAAAATGCACCTTGGTAATTGTTTATTTAAACACTTTGAAATCTTCGTGTCGAAAAATTAAACTGACTCAGAATTTTCTTCCCTACATAAATAATCAATAATTGCAAAGGAAAGAAATTGAAAAAAAAAAAGAATTTTCAAATTAGAAAAGAAATATATACATTGAAGATATTCGCTCCGGCTGGGACTCGAACCAAGGCCACTCGCTTGGAAGACCAACGGTCTAGCCATTAGGCTATCGGAGTTCTGTCGAGCGGAGTCTTACTGCCTGACTGATACTGCCTGACTGACAGACTGACTCACTGACTGACTGATACTGACTGACTGACTCACTGACTGACCGAGACTGACTGACTAACTGCCTGACTGACTGAGACTGGACTGACTGACTGACTGACTGACTGACTGACTAACTGACTGACTGAGACTGACTGACTGACTGCTTGACTCTCTGACTGGCTATTTCACTGACTGACTGAATGACTAAATGACTGACTGACACTGACTGACTGACTGCTTGACTACCTGACTGACTGCTTGACTGACTAACTGACTGGACAGGACTGACCGACTGACTGACTGACAGACTGACTGAATAAGGATGACTGACAGACTGACTGAATAAGGCTGACTGACTGACTGACTGACAGACTGACTGAATAAGGCTGACCGACTGACTGACCTGACTGACTGACTGAATGACTGAATGACTGACTGACCGGGATGACTGACTGACTGACTGAGACTGGACTGGACTGACTGACTGACTGACTGACTGAGACTGACTGACTGCTTTAGTGACTAACTGACTGCACAGGACTGACCGACTGACTGACTGACTGACTGCCTGACTGACTGACTGACTGAATGACTGACTGACTGAGACTAAATGACTGACTGCTTGACTGACTGGCTGAAGGACTAACTGACTGACTGACTGACTGACTGACTGGACTGACGGACTGAGACTGAATGACTGAGTGCTTGACTGATTGACTGTCAGACTGACTGACTGACTTCGCAAAAGGGAAAAATAAAAAAAAAAAGGATTATAAAATTAGAAAAAAATATTTGCATTTAAGATTTCCTTTCCGGCTGGGATTTGAACCCAGGGCGACACTCATTTAAGCCCAACGCTCTCGCCAATATACTATCGGATCTCTGTTGATCGGTGTCTTAATTATAATAAAAACAAAAAATGCACCTTAGTAATTATTGATCTAAAATCTTTGAAATCTAAAGGTCGAATGATTAAACTGACTCAGAATTTTCTTCCGTACATAAATAATCCATATTTGCAAAAGAAAGAAATTGAGAAAAAAAAGAATCTTCAAATTAGAAGAGAAATATATACATGGAAGATTTTCGTTCCGGCCGGGACTCGAACCCAGTACCACGCGCTTGGAACCCAACGGTCTAGCCATTAGGCTATCGGAGCTCTGTCGACGGAAGTCTTAAATATAATAAAAACAAAAAATGCACCTTGGTAATTATTGATTCAAACACTTTGAAATTTACAGGTCGAATAATTAAACTGACTCAGAATTTTTCTCCCTACATAAATAATCAATATTCGCAAAAGAGAAAAATTAAAAAAAAAAAGAAGAAGAAATTTCAAATTAGAAACTAAAAGTATACATTGAAGATTTTCGTTCAGGCTGGGACTCGAACCCAGGGCCACTCGCTTGGAAGCCTAACACTCTAGCCATTAGTCTATGGGAGCTCTGTCGGTGGGAGTTTTAAATATAATAAAAACAAAAAATGCACCTTGGTAATTGTTTATTTAAACACTTTGAAATCTTCGTGTCGAAAAATTAAACTGACTCAGAATTTTCTTCCCTACATAAATAATCAATAATTGCAAAGGAAAGAAATTGAAAAAAAAAAGAATTTTCAAATTAGAAAAGAAATATATACATTGAAGATATTCGCTCCGGCTGGGACTCGAACCCAGGCCACTCGCTTGGAAGACCAGCGGTCTAGCCATTAGGCTATCGGAGTTCTGTCGAGCGGAGTCTTACTGCCTGACTGATACTGCCTGACTGACAGACTGACTCACTGACTGACTGATACTGACTGACTGACTCACTGACTGACCGAGACTGACTGACTAACTGCCTGACTGACTGAGACTGGACTGACTGACTGACTGACTGACTGACTGACTAACTGACTGACTGACTGACTGACTAACTGACTGACTGAGACTGACTGACTGACTGCTTGACTCTCTGACTGGCTATTTCACTGACTGACTGAATGACTAAATGACTGACTGACACTGACTGACTGACTGCTTGACTACCTGACTGACTGCTTGACTGACTAACTGACTGGACAGGACTGACCGACTGACTGACTGACAGACTGACTGAATAAGGCTGACTGACTGACTGACTGACAGACTGACTGAATAAGGCTGACCGACTGACTGACTGCCTGACTGACTGACTGACTGAATGACTGACCGACTGACTGACTGACCGAGACTGACTGACTGACTGACTGAGACTGGACTGGACTGACTGACTGACTGACTGACTGCTTTAGTGACTAACTGACTGCACAGGACTGAACGACTGACTGACTGACTGACTGCCTGATTGACTGACTGACTGAATGACTGACTGACTGAGACTAAATGACTGACTGCTTGACTGACTGGCTGAAGGACTAACTGACTGACTGAGTGACTGACTGACTGGACTGACTGACTGAGACTGAATGACTGAGTGCTTGACTGATTGACTGTCAGACTGACTGACTGACTTCGCAAAAGGGAAAAATAAAAAAAAAAGAATTATAAAATTAGAAAAAAATATTTGCATTTAAGATTTCCTTTCCGGCTGGGATTTGAACCCAGGGCGACACTCATGGAAGCCCAACGCTCTCGCCAATATACTATCGGATCTCTGTTGATCGGTGTCTTAATTATAATAAAAACAAAAAATGCACCTTAGTAATTATTGATCTAAAATCTTTGAAATCTAAAGGTCGAATGATTAAACTGACTCAGAATTTTCTTCCGTACATAAATAATCCATATTTGCAAAAGAAAGAAATTGAAAAAAAAAAAAGAATCTTCAAATTAGAAGAGAAATATATACATGGAAGATTTTCGTTCCGGCCGGGACTCGAACCCAGTACCACGCGCTTGGAACCCAACGGTCTAGCCATTAGGCTATCGGAGCTCTGTCGATGGAAGTCTTAAATATAATAAAAACAGAAAATGCACCTTGGTAATTATTGATTCAAACACTTTGAAATTTACAGGTCGAATAATTAAACTGACTCAGAATTTTTCTCCCTACATAAATAATCAATATTCGCAAAAGAGAAAAATTAAAAAAAAAAAGAAGAAGAAATTTCAAATTAGAAACTAAAAGTATACATTGAAGATTTTCGTTCAGGCTGGGACTCGAACCCAGGGCCACTCGCTTGGAAGCCTAACACTCTAGCCATTAGTCTATGGGAGCTCTGTCGGTGGGAGTTTTAAATATAATAAAAACAAAAAATGCACCTTGGTAATTGTTTATTTAAACACTTTGAAATCTTCGTGTCGAAAAATTAAACTGACTCAGAATTTTCTTCCCTACATAAATAATCAATAATTGCAAAGGAAAGAAATTGAAAAAAAAAAGAATTTTCAAATTAGAAAAGAAATATATACATTGAAGATATTCGCTCCGGCTGGGACTCGAACCCAGGCCACTCGCTTGGAAGACCAGCGGTCTAGCCATTAGGCTATCGAAGTTCTGTCGAGCGGAGTCTTACTGCCTGACTGATACTGCCTGACTGACAGACTGACTCACTGACTGACTGATACTGACTGACTGACTCACTGACTGACCGAGACTGACTGACTAACTGCCTGACTGACTGAGACTGGACTGACTGACTGACTGACTGACTGACTGACTAACTGACTGACTGACTGACTGACTAACTGACTGACTGAGACTGACTGACTGACTGCTTGACTCTCTGACTGGCTATTTCACTGACTGACTGAATGACTAAATGACTGACTGACACTGACTGACTGACTGCTTGACTACCTGACTGACTGCTTGACTGACTAACTGACTGGACAGGACTGACCGACTGACTGACTGACAGACTGACTGAATAAGGCTGACTGACTGACTGACTGACAGACTGACTGAATAAGGCTGACCGACTGACTGACTGCCTGACTGACTGACTGACTGAATGACTGACCGACTGACTGACTGACCGAGACTGACTGACTGACTGACTGAGACTGGACTGGACTGACTGACTGACTGACTGACTGCTTTAGTGAATAACTGACTGCACAGGACTGAACGACTGACTGACTGACTGACTGCCTGATTGACTGACTGACTGAATGACTGACTGACTGAGACTAAATGACTGACTGACTGGACTGACTGACTGAGACTGAATGACTGAGTGCTTGACTGATTGACTGTCAGACTGACTGACTGACTTCGCAAAAGGGAAAAATAAAAAAAAAAGAATTATAAAATTAGAAAAAAATATTTGCATTTAAGATTTCCTTTCCGGCTGGGATTTGAACCCAGGGCGACACTCATGGAAGCCCAACGCTCTCGCCAATATACTATCGGATCTCTGTTGATCGGTGTCTTAATTATAATAAAAACAAAAAATGCACCTTAGTAATTATTGATCTAAAATCTTTGAAATCTAAAGGTCGAATGATTAAACTGACTCAGAATTTTCTTCCGTACATAAATAATCCATATTTGCAAAAGAAAGAAATTGAAAAAAAAAAAAGAATCTTCAAATTAGAAGAGAAATATATACATGGAAGATTTTCGTTAAGGCCGGGACTCGAACCCAGTACCACGCGCTTGGAACCCAACGGTCTAGCCATTAGGCTATCGGAGCTCTGTCGATGGAAGTCTTAAATATAATAAAAACAGAAAATGCACCTTGGTAATTATTGATTCAAACACTTTGAAATTTACAGGTCGAATAATTAAACTGACTCAGAATTTTTCTCCCTACATAAATAATCAATATTCGCAAAAGAGAAAAATTAAAAAAAAAAGAAGAAGAAATTTCAAATTAGAAACTAAAAGTATACATTGAAGATTTTCGTTCAGGCTGGGACTCGAACCCAGGGCCACTCGCTTGGAAGCCTAACACTCTAGCCATTAGTCTATGGGAGCTCTGTCGGTGGGAGTTTTAAATATAATAAAAACAAAAAATGCACCTTGGTAATTGTTTATTTAAACACTTTGAAATCTTCGTGTCGAAAAATTAAACTGACTCAGAATTTTCTTCCCTACATAAATAATCAATAATTGCAAAGGAAAGAAATTGAAAAAAAAAAGAATTTTCAAATTAGAAAAGAAATATATACATTGAAGATATTCGCTCCGGCTGGGACTCGAACCAAGGCCACTCGCTTGGAAGACCAACGGTCTAGCCATTAGGCTATCGGAGTTCTGTCGAGCGGAGTCTTACTGCCTGACTGATACTGCCTGACTGACAGACTGACTCACTGATACTGACTGACTGACTCACTGACTGACCGAGACTGACTGACTAACTGCCTGACTGACTGAGACTGGACTGACTGACTGACTGACTGACTAACTGACTGACTGAGACTGACTGACTGACTGCTTGACTCTCTGACTGGCTATTTCACTGACTGACTGAATGACTAAATGACTGACTGACACTGACTGACTGACTGCTTGACTACCTGACTGACTGCTTGACTGACTAACTGACTGGGCAGGACTGACCGACTGACTGACTGACAGACTGACTGAATAAGGCTGACTGACTGACTGACTGACAGACTGACTGAATAAGGCTGACTGACTGCCTGACTGACTGACTGACTGAATGACTGACTGACTGACTGACCGAGACTGACTGACTGACTGACTGAGACTGGACTGGACTGACTGACTGACTGACTGACTGAGACTGAATGACTGAGTGCTTGACTGATTGACTGTCAGACTGACTGACTGACTTCGCAAAAGGGAAAAATAAAAAAAAAAGAATTATAAAATTAGAAAAAAATATTTGCATTTAAGATTTCCTTTCCGGCTGGGATTTGAACCCAGGGCGACACTCATGGAAGCCCAACGCTCTCGCCAATATACTATCGGATCTCTGTTGATCGGTGTCTTAATTATAATAAAAACAAAAAATGCACCTTAGTAATTATTGATCTAAAATCTTTGAAATCTAAAGGTCGAATGATTAAACTGACTCAGAATTTTCTTCCGTACATAAATAATCCATATTTGCAAAAGAAAGAAATTGAAAAAAAAAAGAATCTTCAAATTAGAAGAGAAATATATACATGGAAGATTTTCGTTCCGGCCGGGACTCGAACCCAGTACCACGCGCTTGGAACCCAACGGTCTAGCCATTAGGCTATCGGAGCTCTGTCGATGGAAGTCTTAAATATAATAAAAACAAAAAATGCACCTTGGTAATTATTGATTCAAACACTTTGAAATTTACAGGTCGAATAATTAAACTGACTCAGAATTTTTCTCCCTACATAAATAATCAATATTCGCAAAAGAGAAAAATTAAAAAAAAAGAAGAAGACATTTCAAATTAGAAACTAAAAGTATACATTGAAGATTTTCGTTCAGGCTGGGACTCGAACCCAGGGCCACTCGCTTGGAAGCCTAACACTCTAGCCATTAGTCTATGGGAGCTCTGTTTAGTTTTAAAGTTCTCTGTTTAGTTTAGTTAGGAGTTTTAAATATAATAAAAACAAAAAATGCACCTTGGTAATTGTTTATTTAAACACTTTGAAATCTTCGTGTCGAAAAATTAAACTGACTCAGAATTTTCTTCCCTACATAAATAATCAATAATTGCAAAGGAAAGAAATTGAAAAAAAAAAGAATTTTCAAATTAGAAAAGAAATATATACATTGAAGATATTCGCTCCGGCTGGGACTCGAACCCAGGCCACTCGCTTGGAAGACCAGCGGTCTAGCCATTAGGCTATCGGAGTTCTGTCGAGCGGAGTCTTACTGCCTGACTGATACTGCCTGACTGACAGACTGACTCACTGACTGACTGATACTGACTGACTGACTCACTGACTGACCGAGACTGACTGACTAACTGCCTGACTGACTGAGACTGGACTGACTGACTGACTGACTGACTGACTGACTAACTGACTGACTGAGACTGACTGACTGACTGCTTGACTCTCTGACTGGCTATTTCACTGACTGACTGAATGACTAAATGACTGACTGACACTGACTGACTGACTGCTTGACTACCTGACTGACTGCTTGACTGACTAACTGACTGGACAGGACTGACCGACTGACTGACTGACAGACTGACTGAATAAGGCTGACTGACTGACTGACTGACAGACTGACTGAATAAGGCTGACCGACTGACTGACTGCCTGACTGACTGACTGACTGAATGACTGACTGACTGACTGACCGAGACTGACTGACTGACTGACTGAGACTGGACTGGACTGACTGACTGACTGACTGACTGAGACTGACTGACTGCTTTAGTGACTAACTGACTGCACAGGACTGAACGACTGACTGACTGACTGACTGCCTGATTGACTGACTGACTGAATGACTGACTGACTGAGACTAAATGACTGACTGCTTGACTGACTGGCTGAAGGACTAACTGACTGACTGAGTGACTGACTGACTGGACTGACTGACTGAGACTGAATGACTGAGTGCTTGACTGATTGACTGTCAGACTGACTGACTGACTTCGCAAAAGGGAAAAATAAAAAAAAAAGAATTATAAAATTAGAAAAAAATATTTGCATTTAAGATTTCCTTTCCGGTTGGGATTTGAACCCAGGGCGACACTCATGGAAGCCCAACGCTCTCGCCAATATACTATCGGATCTCTGTTGATCGGTGTCTTAATTATAATAAAAACAAAAATTGCACCTTAGTAATTATTGATCTAAAATCTTTGAAATCTAAAGGTCGAATGATTAAACTGACTCAGAATTTTCTTCCGTACATAAATAATCCATATTTGCAAAAGAAAGAAATTGAAAAAAAAAAAGAATCTTCAAATTAGAAGAGAAATATATACATGGAAGATTTTCGTTCCGGCCGGGACTCGAACCCAAAACCACGCGCTTGGAACCCAACGGTCTAGCCATTAGGCTATCGGAGCTCTGTCGATGGAAGTCTTAAATATAATAAAAACAGAAAATGCACCTTGGTAATTATTGATTCAAACACTTTGAAATTTACAGGTCGAATAATTAAACTGACTCAGAATTTTTCTCCCTACATAAATAATCAATATTCGCAAAAGAGAAAAATTAAAAAAAAAAAGAAGAAGAAATTTCAAATTAGAAACTAAAAGTATACATTGAAGATTTTCGTTCAGGCTGGGACTCGAACCCAGAACCACTCGCTTGGAAGCCTAACACTCTAGCCATTAGTCTATGGGAGCTCTGTCGGTGGGAGTTTTAAATATAATAAAAACAAAAAATGCAACTTGGTAATTGTTTATTTAAACACTTTGAAATCTTCGTGTCGAAAAATTAAACTGACTCAGAATTTTCTTCCCTACATAAATAATCAATAATTGCAAAGGAAAGAAATTGAAAAAAAAAAGAATTTTCAAATTAGAAAAGAAATATATACATTGAAGATATTCGCTCCGGCTGGGACTCGAACCCAGGCCACTCGCTTGGAAGACCAACGGTCTAGCCATTAGGCTATCGGAGTTCTGTCGAGCGGAGTCTTACTGCCTGACTGATACTGCCTGACTGACAGACTGACTCACTGATACTGACTGACTGACTCACTGACTGACCGAGACTGACTGACTAACTGCCTGACTGACTGAGACTGGACTGACTGACTGACTGACTGACTAACTGACTGACTGAGACTGACTGACTGACTGCTTGACTCTCTGACTGGCTATTTCACTGACTGACTGAATGACTAAATGACTGACTGACACTGACTGACTGACTGCTTGACTACCTGACTGACTGCTTGACTGACTAACTGACTGGGCAGGACTGACCGACTGACTGACTGACAGACTGACTGAATAAGGATGACTGACAGACTGACTGAATAAGGCTGACTGACTGACTGACTGACAGACTGACTGAATAAGGCTGACTGACTGCCTGACTGACTGAATGACTGACTGACTGACTGACCGAGACTGACTGACTGACTGACTGAGACTGGACTGGACTGACTGACTGACTGACTGAGACTGACTGACTGCTTTAGTGACTAACTGACTGCACAGGACTGACCGACTGACTGACTGACTGCCTGCCTGACTGACTGACTGACTGAATGACTGACTGACTGAGACTAAATGACTGACTGCTTGACTGACTGGCTGAAGGACTAACTGACTGACTGAGTGACTGACTGACTGGACTGACTGACTGAGACTGAATGACTGAGTGCTTGACTGATTGACTGTCAGACTGACTGACTGACTTCGCAAAAGGGAAAAATAAAAAAAAAGAATTATAAAATTAGAAAAAAATATTTGCATTTAAGATTTCCTTTCCGGCTGGGATTTGAAAAAAGGGCGACACTCATTTAAGCCCAACGCTCTCGCCAATATACTATCGGATCTCTGTTGATCGGTGTCTTAATTATAATAAAAACAAAAAATGCACCTTAGTAATTATTGATCTAAAATCTTTGAAATCTAAAGGTCGAATGATTAAACTGACTCAGAATTTTCTTCCGTACATAAATAATCCATATTTGCAAAAGAAAGAAATTGAAAAAAAAAAAAAAAATCTTCAAATTAGAAGAGAAATATATACATGGAAGATTTTCGTTCCGGCCGGGACTCGAACCCAGTACCACGCGCTTGGAACCCAACGGTCTAGCCATTAGGCTATCGGAGCTCTGTCGACGGAAGTCTTAAATATAATAAAAACAAAAAATGCACCTTGGTAATTATTGATTCAAACACTTTGAAATTTACAGGTCGAATAATTAAACTGACTCAGAATTTTTCTCCCTACATAAATAATCAATATTCGCAAAAGAGAAAAATTAAAAAAAAAGAAGAAGAAATTTCAAATTAGAAACTAAAAGTATACATTGAAGATTTTCGTTCAGGCTGGGACTCGAACCCAGGGCCACTCGCTTGGAAGCCTAACACTCTAGCCATTAGTCTATGGGAGCTCTGTCGGTGGGAGTTTTAAATATAATAAAAACAAAAAATGCACCTTGGTAATTGTTTATTTAAACACTTTGAAATCTTCGTGTCGAAAAATTAAACTGACTCAGAATTTTCTTCCCTACATAAATAATCAATAATTGCAAAGGAAAGAAATTGAAAAAAAAAAGAATTTTCAAATTAGAAAAGAAATATATACATTGAAGATATTCGCTCCGGCTGGGACTCGAACCCAGGCCACTCGCTTGGAAGACCAGCGGTCTAGCCATTAGGCTATCGAAGTTCTGTCGAGCGGAGTCTTACTGCCTGACTGATACTGCCTGACTGACAGACTGACTCACTGACTGACTGATACTGACTGACTGACTCACTGACTGACCGAGATTGACTGACTAACTGCCTGACTGACTGAGACTGGACTGACTGACTGACTGACTGACTGACTGACTGACTAACTGACTGACTGAGACTGACTGACTGACTGCTTGACTCTCTGACTGGCTATTTCACTGACTGACTGAATGACTAAATGACTGACTGACACTGACTGACTGACTGCTTGATTACCTGACTGACTGCTTGACTGACTAACTGACTGGACAGGACTGACCGACTGACTGACTGACCGACTGACTGAATAAGGCTGACTGACTGACTGACTGGACTGACTGACTGACTGACAGACTGACTGAATAAGGCTGACCGACTGACTGACTGCCTGACTGACTGACTGACTGAATGACTGACTGACTGACTGACCGAGACTGACTGACTGACTGACTGAGACTGGACTGGACTGACTGACTGACTGACTGACTGAGACTGACTGACTGCTTTAGTGACTAACTGACTGCACAGGACTGACCGACTGACTGACTGACTGACTGCCTGACTGACTGACTGACTGAATGACTGACTGACTGAGACTAAATGACTGACTGCTTGACTGACTGGCTGAAGGACTAACTGACTGACTGAGTGACTGACTGACTGGACTGACTGACTGAGACTGAATGACTGAGTGCTTGACTGATTGACTGTCAGACTGACTGACTGACTTCGCAAAAGGGAAAAATAAAAAAAAAAGAATTATAAAATTAGAAAAAAATATTTGCATTTAAGATTTCCTTTCCGGCTGGGATTTGAACCCAGGGCGACACTCATGGAAGCCCAACGCTCTCGCCAATATACTATCGGATCTCTGTTGATCGGTGTCTTAATTATAATAAAAACAAAAAATGCACCTTAGTAATTATTGATCTAAAATCTTTGAAATCTAAAGGTCGAATGATTAAACTGACTCAGAATTTTCTTCCGTACATAAATAATCCATATTTGCAAAAGAAAGAAATTGAAAAAAAAAAGAATCTTCAAATTAGAAGAGAAATATATACATGGAAGCTTTTCGTTCCGGCTGGGACTCGAACCCAGTACCACGCGCTTGGAACCCAACGGTCTAGCCATTAGGCTATCGGAGCTCTGTCGATGGAAGTCTTAAATATAATAAAAACAAAAAATGCACCTTGGTAATTATTGATTCAAACACTTTGAAATTTACAGGTCGAATAATTAAACTGACTCAGAATTTTTCTCCCTACATAAATAATCAATATTCGCAAAAGAGAAAAATTAAAAAAGAAAGAAGAAGAAATTTCAAATTAGAAACTAAAAGTATACATTGAAGATTTTCGTTCAGGCTGGGACTCGAACCCAGGGCCACTCGCTTGGAAGCCTAACACTCTAGCCATTAGTCTATGGGAGCTCTGTCGGTGGGAGTTTTAAATATAATAAAAACAAAAAATGCACCTTGGTAATTGTTTATTTAAACACTTTGAAATCTTCGTGTCGAAAAATTAAACTGACTCAGAATTTTCTTCCCTACATAAATAATCAATAATTGCAAAGGAAAGAAATTGAAAAAAAAAAGAATTTTCAAATTAGAAAAGAAATATATACATTGAAGATATTCGCTCCGGCTGGGACTCGAACCCAGGCCACTCGCTTGGAAGACCAGCGGTCTAGCCATTAGGCTATCGGAGTTCTGTCGAGCGGAGTCTTACTGCCTGACTGATACTGCCTGACTGACAGACTGACTCACTGACTGACTGATACTGACTGACTGACTCACTGACTGACCGAGACTGACTGACTAACTGCCTGACTGACTGAGACTGGACTGACTGACTGACTGACTGACTGACTGACTAACTGACTGACTGAGACTGACTGACTGACTGCTTGACTCTCTGACTGGCTATTTCACTGACTGACTGAATGACTAAATGACTGACTGACACTGACTGACTGACTGACTGCTTGACTACCTGACTGACTGCTTGACTGACTAACTGACTGGACAGGACTGACCGACTGACTGACTGACAGACTGACTGAATAAGGATGACTGACAGACTGACTGAATAAGGCTGACTGACTGACTGACTGACAGACTGACTGAATAAGGCTGACCGACTGACTGACTGCCTGACTGACTGACTGACTGAATGACTGACTGACTGACTGACCGAGACTGACTGACTGATTGACTGAGACTGGACTGGAATGACTGACTGACTGACTGACTGAGACTGACTGACTGCTTTAGTGACTAACTGACTGCACAGGACTGACCGACTGACTGACTGACTGACTGCCTGACTGACTGACTGACTGAATGACTGACTGACTGAGACTAAATGACTGACTGCTTGACTGACTGGCTGAAGGACTAACTGACTGACTGAGTGACTGACTGACTGGACTGACTGACTGAGACTGAATGACTGAGTGCTTGACTGATTGACTGTCAGACTGACTGACTGACTTCGCAAAAGGGAAAAATAAAAAAAAAAGAATTATAAAATTAGAAAAAAATATTTGCATTTAAGATTTCCTTTCCGGCTGGGATTTGAACCCAGGGCGACACTCATTTAAGCCCAACGCTCTCGCCAATATACTATCGGATCTCTGTTGATCGGTGTCTTAATTATAATAAAAACAAAAAATGCACCTTAGTAATTATTGATCTAAAATCTTTGAAATCTAAAGGTCGAATGATTAAACTGACTCAGAATTTTCTTCCGTACATAAATAATCCATATTTGCAAAAGAAAGAAATTGAAAAAAAAAAAAAAGAATCTTCAAATTAGAAGAGAAATATATACATGGAAGATTTTCGTTCCGGCCGGGACTCGAACCCAGTACCACGCGCTTGGAACCCAACGGTCTAGCCATTAGGCTATCGGAGCTCTCTCGATGGAAGTCTTAAATATAATAAAAACAAAAAATGCACCTTGGTAATTATTGATTCAAACACTTTGAAATTTACAGGTCGAATAATTAAACTGACTCAGAATTTTTCTCCCTACATAAATAATCAATATTCGCAAAAGAGAAAAATTAAAAAAAAAAGAAGAAGAAATTTCAAATTAGAAACTAAAAGTATACATTGAAGATTTTCGTTCAGGCTGGGACTCGAACCCAGGGCCACTCGCTTGGAAGCCTAACACTCTAGCCATTAGTCTATGGGAGCTCTGTCGGTGGGAGTTTTAAATATAATAAAAACAAAAAATGCACCTTGGTAATTGTTTATTTAAACACTTTGAAATCTTCGTGTCGAAAAATTAAACTGACTCAGAATTTTCTTCCCTACATAAATAATCAATAATTGCAAAGGAAAGAAATTGAAAAAAAAAAGAATTTTCAAATTAGAAAAGAAATATATACATTGAAGATATTCGCTCCGGCTGGGACTCGAACCCAGGCCACTCGCTTGGAAGACCAGCGGTCTAGCCATTAGGCTATCGGAGTTCTGTCGAGCGGAGTCTTACTGCCTGACTGATACTGCCTGACTGACAGACTGACTCACTGACTGACTGATACTGACTGACTGACTCACTGACTGACCGAGACTGACTGACTAACTGCCTGACTGACTGAGACTGGACTGACTGACTGACTGACTGACTGACTGACTGACTAACTGACTGACTGAGACTGACTGACTGACTGCTTGACTCTCTGACTGGCTATTTCACTGACTGACTGAATGACTAAATGACTGACTGACACTGACTGACTGACTGACTGCTTGACTACCTGACTGACTGCTTGACTGACTAACTGACTGGACAGGACTGACCGACTGACTGACTGACAGACTGACTGAATAAGGATGACTGACAGACTGACTGAATAAGGCTGACTGACTGACTGACTGACAGACTGACTGAATAAGGCTGACCGACTGACTGACTGCCTGACTGACTGACTGACTGAATGACTGACTGACTGACTGACCGAGACTGACTGACTGACTGACTGAGACTGGACTGGAATGACTGACTGACTGACTGACTGAGACTGACTGACTGCTTTAGTGACTAACTGACTGCACAGGACTGACCGACTGACTGACTGACTGACTGCCTGATTGACTGACTGACTGAATGACTGACTGACTGAGACTAAATGACTGACTGCTTGACTGACTGGCTGAAGGACTAACTGACTGACTGAGTGACTGACTGACTGGACTGACTGACTGAGACTGAATGACTGAGTGCTTGACTGATTGACTGTCAGACTGACTGACTGACTTCGCAAAAGGGAAAAATAAAAAAAAAAGAATTATAAAATTAGAAAAAAATATTTGCATTTAAGATTTCCTTTCCGGCTGGGATTTGAACCCAGGGCGACACTCATTTAAGCCCAACGCTCTCGCCAATATACTATCGGATCTCTGTTGATCGGTGTCTTAATTATAATAAAAACAAAAAATGCACCTTAGTAATTATTGATCTAAAATCTTTGAAATCTAAAGGTCGAATGATTAAACTGACTCAGAATTTTCTTCCGTACATAAATAATCCATATTTGCAAAAGAAAGAAATTGAAAAAAAAAAAAAGAATCTTCAAATTAGAAGAGAAATATATACATGGAAGATTTTCGTTCCGGCCGGGACTCGAACCCAGTACCACGCGCTTGGAACCCAACGGTCTAGCCATTAGGCTATCGGAGCTCTCTCGATGGAAGTCTTAAATATAATAAAAACAAAAAATGCACCTTGGTAATTATTGATTCAAACACTTTGAAATTTACAGGTCGAATAATTAAACCTCGACCCCTCAGAATTTTTCTCCCTACATAAATAATCAATATTCGCAAAAGAGAAAAATTAAAAAAAAAAGAAGAAGAAATTTCAAATTAGAAACTAAAAGTATACATTGAAGATTTTCGTTCAGGCTGGGACTCGAACCCAGGGCCACCCGCTTGGAAGCCTAACACTCTAGCCATTAGTCTATGGGAGCTCTGTCGGTGGGAGTTTTAAATATAATAAAAACAAAAAATGCACCTTGGTAATTGTTTATTTAAACACTTTGAAATCTTCGTGTCGAAAAATTAAACTGACTCAGAATTTTCTTCCCTACATAAATAATCAATAATTGCAAAGGAAAGAAATTGAAAAAAAAAAGAATTTTCAAATTAGAAAAGAAATATATACATTGAAGATATTCGCTCCGGCTGGGACTCGAACCCAGGCCACTCGCTTGGAAGACCAGCGGTCTAGCCATTAGGCTAATCGGAGTTCTGTCGAGCGGAGTCTTACTGCCTGACTGATACTGCCTGACTGACAGACTGACTCACTGATACTGACTGACTGACTCACTGACTGACCGAGACTGACTGACTAACTGCCTGACTGACTGAGACTGGACTGACTGACTGACTGACTGACTGACTGACTAACTGACTGACTGAGACTGACTGACTGACTGCTTGACTCTCTGACTGGCTATTTCACTGACTGACTGAATGACTAAATGACTGACTGACACTGACTGACTGACTGCTTGACTACCTGACTGACTGCTTGACTGACTAACTGACTGGGCAGGACTGACCGACTGACTGACTGACAGACTGACTGAATAAGGATGACTGACAGACTGACTGAATAAGGCTGACTGACTGACTGACTGACAGACTGACTGAATAAGGCTGACCGACTGACTGACTGCCTGACTGACTGACTGACTGAATGACTGACTGACTGACTGACCGAGACTGGACTGGACTGACTGACTGACTGACTGACTGAGACTGACTGACTGCTTTAGTGACTAACTGACTGCACAGGACTGACCGACTGACTGACTGACTGACTGCCTGACTGACCTGACTGACTGAATGACTGACTGACTGAGACTAAATGACTGACTGCTTGACTGACTGGCTGAAGGACTAACTGACTGACTGAGTGACTGACTGACTGGACTGACTGACTGAGACTGAATGACTGAGTGCTTGACTGATTGACTGTCAGACTGACTGACTGACTTCGCAAAAGGGAAAAATAAAAAAAAAAGAATTATAAAATTAGAAAAAAATATTTGCATTTAAGATTTCCTTTCCGGCTGGGATTTGAACCCAGGGCGACACTCATGGAAGCCCAACGCTCTCGCCAATATACTATCGGATCTCTGTTGATCGGTGTCTTAATTATAATAAAAACAAAAAATGCACCTTAGTAATTATTGATCTAAAATCTTTGAAATCTAAAGGTCGAATGATTAAACTGACTCAGAATTTTCTTCCGTACAAAAATAATCCATATTTGCAAAAGAAAGAAATTGAAAAAAAAAAGAATCTTCAAATTAGAAGAGAAATATATACATGGAAGCTTTTCGTTCCGGCTGGGACTCGAACCCAGTACCACGCGCTTGGAACCCAACGGTCTAGCCATTAGGCTATCGGAGCTCTGTCGATGGAAGTCTTAAATATAATAAAAACAAAAAATGCACCTTGGTAATTATTGATTCAAACACTTTGAAATTTACAGGTCGAATAATTAAACTGACTCAGAATTTTTCTCCCTACATAAATAATCAATATTCGCAAAAGAGAAAAATTAAAAAAAAAGAAGAAGAAATTTCAAATTAGAAACTAAAAGTATACATTGAAGATTTTCGTTCAGGCTGGGACTCGAACCCAGGGCCACTCGCTTGGAAGCCTAACACTCTAGCCATTAGTCTATGGGAGCTCTGTCGGTGGGAGTTTTAAATATAATAAAAACAAAAAATGCACCTTGGTAATTGTTTATTTAAACACTTTGAAATCTTCGTGTCGAAAAATTAAACTGACTCAGAATTTTCTTCCCTACATAAATGATCAATAATTGCAAAGGAAAGAAATTGAAAAAAAAAGAATTTTCAAATTAGAAAAGAAATATATACATTGAAGATATTCGCTCCGGCTGGGACTCGAACCCAGGCCACTCGCTTGGAAGACCAGCGGTCTAGCCATTAGGCTATCGGAGTTCTGTCGAGCGGAGTCTTACTGCCTGACTGATACTGCCTGAATGACAGACTGACTCACTGACTGACTGATACTGACTGACTGACTCACTGACTGACCGAGACTGACTGACTAACTGCCTGACTGACTGAGACTGGACTGACTGACTGACTGACTGACTGATTGACTAACTGACTGACTGAGACTGACTGACTGACTGCTTGACTCTCTGACTGGCTATTTCACTGACTGACTGAATGACTAAATGACTGACTGACACTGACTGACTAACTGACTGGACAGGACTGACCGACTGACTGACTGACAGACTGACTGAATAAGGATGACTGACAGACTGACTGAATAAGGCTGACTGACTGACTGACTGACAGACTGACTGAATAAGGCTGACCGACTGACTGACTGCCTGACTGACTGACTGACTGAATGACTGACTGACTGACTGACCGAGACTGACTGACTGACTGACTGAGACTGGACTGGACTGACTGAATGACTGACTGACTGAGACTGACTGACTGCTTTAGTGACTAACTGACTGCACAGGACTGACCGACTGACTGACTGACTGACTGCCTGACTGACTGACTGACTGAATGACTGACTGACTGAGACTAAATGACTGACTGCTTGACTGACTGGCTGAAGGACTAACTGACTGACTGAGTGACTGACTGACTGGACTGACTGACTGAGACTGAATGACTGAGTGCTTGACTGATTGACTGTCAGACTGACTGACTGACTTCGCAAAAGGGAAAAATAAAAAAAAAAGAATTATAAAATTAGAAAAAAATATTTGTATTTAAGATTTCCTTTCCGACTGGGATTTGAACCCAGGGCGACACTCATTTAAGCCCAACGCTCTCGCCAATATACTATCGGATCTCTGGTGATCGGTGTCTTAATTATAATAAAAACAAAAAATGCACCTTAGTAATTATTGATCTAAAATCTTTGAAATCTAAAGGTCGAATGATTAAACTGACTCAGAATTTTCTTCCGTACATAAATAATCCATATTTGCAAAAGAAAGAAATTGAAAAAAAAAAATCTTCAAATTAGAAGAGAAATATATACATGGAAGATTTTCGTTCCGGCCGGGACTCGAACCCAGTACCACGCGCTTGGAACCCAACGGTCTAGCCATTAGGCTATCGGAGCTCTGTCGATGGAGGTCTTAAATATAATAAAAACAAAAAATGCACCTTGGTAATTATTTATTCAAACACTTTGAAATTTACAGGTCGAATAATTAAACTGACTCAGAATTTTTCTCCCTACATAAATAATCAATATTCGCAAAAGAGAAAAATTAAAAAAAAAAGAAGAAGAAATTTCAAATTAGAAACTAAAAGTATACATTGAAGATTTTCGTTCAGGCTGGGACTCGAACCCAGGGCCACTCGCTTGGAAGCCTAACACTCTAGCCATTAGTCTATGGGAGCTCTGTCGGTGGGAGTTTTAAATATAATAAAAACAAAAAATGCACCTTGGTAATTGTTTATTTAAACACTTTGAAATCTTCGTGTCGAAAAATTAAACTGACTCAGAATTTTCTTCCCTACATAAATAATCAATAATTGCAAAGGAAAGAAATTGAAAAAAAAAAAGAATTTTCAAATTAGAAAAGAAATATATACATTGAAGATATTCGCTCCGGCTGGGACTCGAACCCAGGCCACTCGCTTGGAAGACCAGCGGTCTAGCCATTAGGCTATCGGAGTTCTGTCGAGCGGAGTCTTACTGCCTGACTGATACTGCCTGACTGACAGACTTACTCACTGACTGACTGATACTGACTGACTGACTCACTGACTGACCGAGACTGACTGACTAACTGCCTGACTGACTGAGACTGGACTGACTGACTGACTGACTGACTAACTGACTGACTGAGACTGACTGACTGACTGCTTGACTCTCTGACTGGCTATTTCACTGACTGACTGAATGACTAAATGACTGACTGACACTGACTGACTGACTGCTTTGACTACCTGACTGACTGCTTGACTGACTAACTGACTGGACAGGACTGACCGACTGACTGACTGACAGACTGACTGAATAAGGGATGACTGACAGACTGACTGAATAAGGCTGACTGACTGACTGACTGACAGACTGACTGAATAAGGCTGACCGACTGACTGACTGCCTGACTGACTGACTGACTGAATGACTGACTGACTGACTGACCGAGACTGACTGACTGAGACTGGACTGGACTGACTGACTGACTGACTGAGACTGACTGACTGCTTTAGTGAATAACTGACTGCACAGGACTGACCGACTGACTGACTGACTGACTGCCTGACTGACTGACTGACTGAATGACTGACTGACTGAGACTAATGACTGACTGCTTGACTGAATGGCTGAAGGACTAACTGACTGACTGAGTGACTGACTGACTGGACTGACTGACTGAGACTGAATGACTGAGTGCTTGACTGATTGACTGTCAGACTGACTGACTGACTTCGCGAAAGGGAAAAATAAAAAAAAAAGAATTATAAAATTAAAAAAACATATTTGCATTTAAGATTTCCTTTCCGGCTGGGATTTGAACCCAGGGCGACACTCATGGAAGCCCAACGCTCTCGCCAATATACTATCGGATCTCTGTTGATCGGTGTCTTAATTATAATAAAAACAAAAAATGCACCTTAGTAATTATTGATCTAAAATCTTTGAAATCTAAAGGTCGAATGATTAAACTGACTCAGAATTTTCTTCCGTACATAAATAATCCATATTTGCAAAATAAAGAAATTGAAAAAAAAAAGAATCTTCAAATTAGAAGAGAAATATATACATGGAAGATTTTCGTTCCGCCCGGGACTCGAACCCAGTACCACGCGCTTGGAACCCAACGGTCTAGCCATTAGGCTATCGGAGCTCTGTCGATGGAAGTCTTAAATATAATAAAAACAAAAAATGCACCTTGGTAATTATTGATTCAAACACTTTGAAATTTACAGGTCGAATAATTAAACTGACTCAGAATTTTTCTCCCTACATAAATAATCAATATTCGCAAAGAGAAAAAATTAAAAAAAAAGAAGAAGAAATTTCAAATTAGAAACTAAAAGTATACATTGACGATTTTCGTTCAGGCTGGGACTCGAACCCAGGGCCACTCGCTTGGAAGCCTAACACTCTAGCCATTAGTCTATGGGAGCTCTGTCGGTGGAGTTTTAAATATAATAAAAACAAAAAATGCACCTTGGTAATTGTTTATTTAAACACTTTGAAATCTTTGTGTCGAAAAATTAAACTGACTCAGAATTTTCTTCTCTACATAAATAATCAATAATTGCAAAGGAAAGAAATTGAAAAAAAAAAGAATTTCAAATTAGAAAAGAAATATATACATTGAAGATATTCGCTCCGGCTGGGACTCGAACCCAGGCCACTCGCTTGGAAGACCAGCGGTCTAGCCATTAGGCTATCGGAGTTCTGTCGAGCGGAGTCTTACTGCCTGACTGATACTGCCTGACTGACTCACTGACTGACTGATACTGACTGACTGACTCACTGACTGACCGAGACTGACTGACTAACTGCCTGACTGACTGAGACTGGACTGACTGACTGACTGACTAACTGACTGACTGACTGACTGACTAACTGACTGACTGAGACTGACTGACTGACTGCTTGACTCTCTGACTGGCTATTTCACTGACTGACGGAATGACTAAATGACTGACTGACACTGACTGACTGACTGACACTGACTGACTGACTGCTTGACTACCTGACTGACTGCTTGACTGACTAACTGACTGGACAGGACTGACCGACTGACTGACTGACAGACTGACTGAATAAGGATGACTGACAGACTGACTGAATAAGGCTGACTGACTGACTGACTGACAGACTGACTGAATAAGGCTGACCGACTGACTGACTGCCTGACTGACTGACTGACTGAATGACTGACTGACTGACTGACCGAGACTGACTGACTGAGACTGGACTGGACTGACTGACTGACTGACTGACTGAGACTGACTGACTGCTTTAGTGACTAACTGACTGCACAGGACTGACCGACTGACTGACTGACTGACTGCCTGACCGACTGACTGACTGACTGACTGCCTGACTGACTGACTGACTGAATGACTGACTGACTGAGACTAAATGACTGACTGCTTGACTGACTGGCTGAAGGACTAACTGACTGACTGAGTGACTGACTGACTGGACTGACTGACTGAGACTGAATGACTGAGTGCTTGACTGATTGACTGTCAGACTGACTGACTGACTTCGCAAATGGGAAAAATAAAAAAAAAAGAATTATAAAATTAGAAAAAAATATTTGCATTTAAGATTTTCTTTCCGGCTGGGATTTGAACCCAGGGCGACACTCATGGAAGCCCAACGCTCTCGCCAATATACTATCGGATCTCTGTTGATCGGTGTCTTAATTATAATAAAAACAAAAAATGCACCTTAGTAATTATTGATCTAAAATCTTTGAAATCTAAAGGTCGAATGATTAAACTGACTCAGAATTTTCTTCCGTACATAAATAATCCATATTTGCAAAAGAAAGAAATTGAAAAAAAAAGAATCTTCAAATTAGAAGAGAAATATATACATGGAAGATTTTCGTTCCGGCCGGGACTCGAACCCAGTACCACGCGCTTGGAACCCAACGGTCTAGCCATTAGGCTATCGGAGCTCTGTCGATGAAAGTCTTAAATATAATAAAAACAAAAATTGCACCTTGGTAATTATTGATTCAAACACTTTGAAATTTACAGGTCGAATAATTAAACTGACTCAGAATTTTTCTCCCTACATAAATAATCAATATTCGCAAAAGAGAAAAATTAAAAAAAAAAGAAGAAGAAATTTCAAATTAGAAACTAAAAGTATACATTGAAGATTTTCGTTCAGGCTGGGACTCGAACCCAGGGCCACTCGCTTGGAAGCCTAACACTCTAGCCATTAGTCTATGGGAGCTCTGTCGGTGGGAGTTTTAAATATAATAAAAACAAAAAATGCACCTTGGTAATTGTTTATTTAAACACTTTGAAATCTTAGTGTCGAAAAATTAAACTGACTCAGAATTTTCTTCCCTACATAAATAATCAATAATTGCAAAGGAAAGAAATTGAAAAAAAAAAAGAATTTTCAAATTAGAAAAGAAATATATACATTG